>NC_091952.1:217251986-217556986 GCF_031021105.1 Erythrolamprus reginae | reverse complement strand
TATGAAAACTACTTGCACTGTTAAATTCTTTTACTGATACATGAAGTGCTTCTGAATATTCAGATTCCACTAAATATTAGGTAGTACAATAGTGAAGTGAATGCTGTTATTAAATAAACTGAGAGTCATAGGTGTATCTGTCCAATGCATAAAAAGACACATGATGATTTCAGTTACCTAACAGTGTCAACACCTGTTTCACCAGAGTAAGTGTTTTACTGAAATAGTGTGTCATTCTGTTAAGTAACTTGTTCATTGATATCATACAATGCCTGCATTTCAAACACATTCACTTAATCCTGCTTCTTTCAATAAACCAATGGGATTAAGTAATGGGACTATAATTCAGTTACTGGAACAAAAGCATACATGCTTTATATTGTTAGGTTGAATTAATTGCTGAATAGCTCTGTGGTAATATCATAAATAATTTCTCACTTTATACTTTTTTAGTTAGGAAATTCTTTTCTAATTAAATCAGGATTTTACATCTAGCTATTTTTGTTTCGGTGTCCAAATGGCATTGCCTACAAAGAACTGGGCCGTGTTAAAAAGTAAAATAAAACATGTTACAGTATGAGAGTTAAATTCTGATTAGGTTGTCAATTAACTATTAATTATTAGCTATTAACTAAGTAATAATAATACCAGGATTTTTTCCCAATACAGTAATACCTCATGATACGAACTTAATTGGTGCAAGGAGGAGGTTCGTAAGACGAAAGATTCGTAAGACGAAACATTGTTTCCCATAGGAAACAATGTAAAGTCAATTAATCCGTGCAACCAAAACCCCCCCCCGCAAAAAAACAGCTTTCGGCGACTGCTGGGAAGCCGCGCGGCTGTTTTAAAAGGTGACAGCCGGCCTGGGGGGCTTCCCAGCATCCCCCCGAACCCGGGTTCAGGGTTCGGGGGGTGCTGGGAAGCCCCCCAGGCCGGCTGCGACCTTTTAAAAGAGCCGCGCCGCTTCCCATCTGTCTCCTGAAGCCGAACGGCAAAGCCGAACTTCCGCGTTCGGCTTCAGGAGACAGCTGGGAAGCGACGCGGCTCTTTTAAAAGGTCGCAGCCGGCCTGGGGGCCCTCCCAGCACCACCCCGAACCCCAAACCCGGGTTCGGGGGGTGCTGGGAAGCCCCCCAGGCCGGCTGCGACCTTTTAAAAGAGCCGCGCCGCTTCCCAGCTGTCTCCTAAAGCCCAACGCCAAAGCTGAACTTCCGCGTTCGGCTTCGGGAGACAGCTGGGAAGCGGCGCGGCTGTTTTAAAAGGTGACAGCCTGGCTGGGGGGCTTCCCAGCAACCTCCCGAACCGAACCCAGGGTTCAGAAAAATTTTGCCTCTTCTTACGAACTTGTTCGAGTTACGAACCGGCGTTCGGGAGGCTTCTGGGAAGCCCCGCCGCCCGGCTGTCACCTTTTAAAACAGCCGCGCGGCTTCCCAGCAGTCTCCGAACGCCGGTTCGTAACTCGAAAAAAGTTCGTAAGAAGAGGCAAAATTTTTCTGAACCCCGGGTTCGTATCACGAGTTGTTCGTAAGACGAGGGGTTCGTATCTTGAGGTACCACTGTACTTGGATATGAGGTATGGAAAAAGTTACATAGTAGAGCAAGAAAAGGAGTGGTTTGTAGTTTGTATTAAATGTTAAATACACAACACTGTAAAATGAAATTGACTACATACCACATTCAGCTCTTTTGGCTGTCCCTATCATGAGAGATCATTTGAACCAGCTAATAATTGCAGGAAATGGATAGAAATTATTTTCTATTCCTCTCGTATTCAGCATATTTTGGGTTTATGATTAGGTTGATAATCTTTGCATTATTGCAAGCAAAGCTAATATATAGATAATTTACTTATTAAATTCCTATGCTGCCCATCTTGCTATCCAAAGTTATAATTTAATATAGCCTAGTTTGGTGTAGTTGTTAAGAGATAAAGTTGGAAGCCAAAACACTGAGTTTCACCTTAAGCACAAAGCCAGCTAGGTAATCACTTTCCCCTAGGAAGGAGGCAATAGCAAAATATTCTGAAACAGAACAGTAGCAGGGTGTCCAGCAAACCTGGAAAATAACGAAATCAGGCATCAGGGAAATTGGTGGTTCGGGAAAAATCAGGGAATTTGTGAAAGAATCGGAATAAATCAGGGAAAAAACCAAACTATTAAAATGTTTAATCACGTTTAAAAAAACCAGATTGCGCTGCCTGGCAGTCAAGCAAAATGGGCATAACTGGCAACAACTTGCTTCCTTAGCTACCAATATTCACAGCTTAGCTGTTTGTTATGATGTCATCTATGACCGCAGCTTAACCAGATCGCAAGTTACAGAGATAAATGTCAGGGAAATACGGAATTTTAAAATGCCTTCCCCCTGGACATCCTGACAGGCTCCAAGAATAAATAAAAATAAGCTAATTTACATAGTTAACTAATCACAATGACTACGTTTGCATAGTATGCCTAGGTCATTATGCTTGCTGGGAATAAAACCTTAAATCGGGTCATTCTACCGTCATGACAGCGCCAGACATTGGGAATTTTTTTCCCTTTGCTAAACTGGGCGTGGCCAATGCATGATTAGAGAAGGATGCATGCGTTTAGATGAGGTTAAAAGTTGATTTTTTTTTCCCCTTCTATTTTGAGTAAACAATTTTTACACTGAAATTGGTTTGAACAATACAACCATGATAATACATTAAACATCATATTTTTCTTTTACATTAATTGTGATTCATTGATCAACACATGTTAAAGGAGATCAAACAAAAACATCGAATTGCAAAGGAGACTTGTTGCATAATTGGGGTCTATGCATTTTGTTTCTTGGTCTTCCTTACTATTCTGGTTTTCTCCTCATGAATGGTTGTGCATTCAAGAGCAGCTAATTCAGCAAGCCTCTGAAGGAATTCAGATGGGGCTCCATTGACAGGATCAGCAAATGGGTAACCTAAGAGAAGAAAAAACATTCTACTTGATTGCCTACCATTTTTATTTAATGATACATGTCTAAAAACCATGTGGAAAATACAAACTTTGGGTCATAATAAATTGAAGACTCCACTGATATTTCCTGTCCTTTTGGCCACAACAGAAATGGCTTATCTGTGCTTTTTGGGATGTTTTGCATTTTTAAAATAAACAGCCCTAGGTTTCATGATGGTCTCCCATTCAAAAGCGTAACCATATTCAACTATACAAGGCTAACTGCCTACTGCCAGTTGGATCCTGACCGACTTAATGTAGACTCAGCCTTCCATCCTTCCAAGGTGGGTAAAATGACCCAGTTAAGGGCAATATGTTGATGTAAACAGACTGCTGTAAAGCACTGAGGAGCAGTATATGCCCTGTTGCTACTTTTGAGATCAGCAAAAATTGATTAGCTTCTGCCAGTTGTTATGTTATGCATGATGATAACATAGAGTACAATTGCACAAATGTGTATTAAATGTGAAGGTTGCATGCTGGCACTGATTTTTGCAATCATGTGATTTATATCTACGGAGAGGGGCGGCATACAAATCTAATAAATATATAATTTATAGAATAGAATTGGCCAAGTGTGATTGGACACAACAAATTTGTCTTGGTGCGTATGCTTTCAGTGTATCTTTTATATAAGGGTCAAATAAGCAATGAGGAAACAATAAAAATCTTAAGGATACAAGCAACAAATTACAGTCATGCAGTGGGAGGAAATGGGTGATAGGAATGATAGCCTGGATGAAGGGACTTGAATTTATGTTGATTGTGATTTAGGTCAGGTAACGTAAGAGGTTGTTTACCCCCAAGGGTCACTATTAAATATTTAATTTTGATTCACTATACATAATCAGTAAATCGTGGCTTAATGCAGCATGTATGCAACATTATGTCGACAACATCTGAATTGGTGGCAAGCTAAATCATCTTTCTAGAGTATTTTGGTGGTGGGATGCTATCAGACAGATGGACTTTTCCACCCCATGTGTTTTTCCGTCTATTTCGAACTGGGAGTAGAATGAAAAGCAGAACAATCCCCCCCTTTTTTACACACATATTCATGATTGCGTGAACAGCGTGGCAGCTGGGTGTCATATATTCTAATAAAAATAAAGTTAGTAGTATTAATCATAGTTACTACATTCAACCAACTTATATATTTCTAATTATAGACATTTATATTGAGTTATAGTCTATTTAATTAGTCCATATTTTCTCATTTTTATTATATAAAAGTACAGTTATATTTACCTTTTCTCTTATTTCTATCTTGTTCTAATTTTTAATTATGTACCCTTTTATTAAAAGACATTTTTCTTTCCATCCTACCAAACATCTAATCGTGTCACCTACCAAAAAAAGGAAAGAGCGATAGAAAATCAAATCAAAAACAACAAAAAAGAAAAATCATCTGTCCATTGTCTCTTGTCCGCTTCAGTACTGTTTGTCATTTATTTGACGTGCCTCCCATATTCCTCTTTTAAATCTTTATCTCTGTGCATCTACTTCTTGGCTATTCAATATGAGTATTTCTTTCCAAAATTTCTGCCCAAGCCCCTGTCTCCCTTTCAAAAGTATCTTCTATTTCCATTTCTCTTTTCAACCTTAAAATATTTCCCCCCAGTTTACTTCATCAGACACAGTTATTTATGTTATTATCTCCTTGTTGCTTTCTTTTGTTCACTGGCTCTTCAATCTTTCCTTCCATTTCTTCTATTGGCTTCTACTTTTCCTGAGTGTGTTGGTCTTTACTCATCACCCCTCGCATAGTATTCTCCATTTTTTTCCATAATCTTAAATTCTTTCTCCATAATGTCCTTTGTATTTTGAAAAACGCTATCTCCTTCAAAGTTCCACTCATTCCTTGCTTTTGAAGCATCTTGTTTTGTTTTTAAAAGCCCAGCTTTTGTCTAGTAGTCCAGGTACCATATATTCAGTCCTAAAGTTGCCTTTCAAGAAGTAGCCTAATCACAGTTCTTTATATTCCATAGATAAACAATCAGTTTTGTTTCAGTAGTACCAGAAGTTATCAAAAGTCTCTTTACAGTTTCAATCTTCTAGCATAGCATTCAGGGGTCCCTTTAAATAACTTCCTTGTTTTCATATTTGAGTCTCCAGGACCAGGAGTCATGGAGTAGTTAGGTATAATCCAGTAAATATTTTCACAGTCCGTATAGCCCCAGACTTGTATATTTCACTTTTGTCAGCAGATGGTGCTCTCATTAAAAGTTCAATGTTGCCACTAGTCAATCATTTTAGTTGTACAGTTCAATCATTTTAGTTGTACAGTTCAATTAGAAAAGCTGGATAAGTTTTTTAAGTAAATGATTCCAGCATTTTAAAATGCCTTCCCATTACCATGTCTTCCCAGTTAGTCCAATTTTCTGTATATTTTAAAAATATATATTTTTCTCTTCTCTTTATATCTTTTCCTTCCGGTCTGGTATTTTCCTCAAAATGCTCAGTCACCACTAAAACAAATAATTCTGAGCAAATAGTTCTAAATTATTTCTTGGGGTTATGAGCAAAAAGAAATCCTCTCCCCCAGTTTCATTCACTGTTCACCTACTTCACTCCAGCACCAATCTTAGATGTTACTCAGTTGACTCAGCTTCATGGCAGCCATCTTTAGGCTGCCACTTGTTCTTGCTGTGGCTGAGAGGGAAAAAGAACTCGAGGTCAGAAAGGAGAGCTATGACTCTCCGCGATCTCACAGGATGCTCCTCTTTGCTTCACTACCCTTACAGGGTGGCTTTGGCTTCTTTCAGAGCCCACTGACGGGGAGAACTCTGCACAGAAGCGTGGAGGCCTGCTTCACATGTCCAATTCCCACCGCAACATCAACCAGAAGTCCCCCAAAAAGCAGAATTCTTAAATTCTTAAGAGGTAAGGTACTTCAAGACTTATGAGTGCTAAAAAGGGGGCTGTAATCCCCTAACTAACAATCTGGAGTCTATAAGGGAGTAAAAAGCTTGAAGTATCTTCCATTTCTACTCTTAACTTTGGGATGAAATTGTCAAAATTCGGCCATTTCCGTTACCAACTAAATGCAAGCATGCCACAAGCTATCTAAAATTGATAATATAGGACGTTAACATAAATGCACTTAAAATACATTAAAATCTCTATTTTGTAGCAGCATTGCAGAGTATTTTGAGAAATACAGAAATTGAAAATCATAATTATTTCTGGAATTTATGTTAGAAGAGAAGGGAATTGTATGAGATGGCTATCGAATTAGAGGCAAGAGTTATTAAAATTCAAAAATACATTTATATTTTTATTATCAAATAATTATAGTGATCCCTTGTTTTTCGCGGGGGATGCGTTCCAAGACCACCCGTGAAAAACAAGTGGAGGAAAGTTTTTTTTATGTATTTAACGAGTATTTGGACTTTTAAAACCCACCCTTTGCATTAAACAGTCATTCTATAATGTTTCTCAGCTGGAACTACATGTGATATCCTACCAGTTTCTTTAATAGAGTACAGTAGTACTGTAGAACAATTTTATGAATTTTTAATGGATTTAAAATTTTTAATAGATTTAATGGATTTAAGCAACCTTTGAAAAAACCTGTGAAATAGCGAATCCGCGAAAGATGAATCGCAAAGTAGCGAGGGATTACTGTACTCTTTCAAACAAATCAATTATAACAGAAATAAGCCCTCCAATGGGAAATCACAATGCCCAAGTTTTTTAATTGCAATGAAAGTGTCCAAAGCTGCTGAGAGCTCTGCTTTATAGAATTCCAGCAAAAGGATTTAGATCAGTAGTTATTTCTTTATCCTTCAGTGATGTTTGGGAGGTAACCAGTCTTAGTGTTAGATAAGAGTTTTTGCCCTCTTAATATGGCAATTTGAGTGCCTACAAAAAGCCTATAAGCCCTACTCTGGTATTGCTGTAAGGTTTAGAGAAAAAGTAATATAGTGAATATAAAAACAGGAAAAGATTTCATAATGTGTGATAGGACAGGTCTCCTGCAAAATGGCTAATACCTGTACTGCTGTTGTCGTGACCTTTTAAAGCCTAGTAGAAGTGTGGTAGAAGTAGGAAAAAGGAGAGCAGTGAACAGTGAGTACTAGCCTTTGAGTGCTTGTGTGTTGCCACAAGTGTGGTTGCATTGGCTCTCTTGGATTTTGGATCTCACAGACTCGGGTGTATGTAAAAGAACTTGTGATACAGTAAAATACAGTGAATACTAATTTGCTTAATTCTTTTTTAATAAATGCAGAAGTAGGAAATGGCTTTTTTACCAGTCCTGTACTTGAGCCTTCCTGGAAATGAAGCCAATCTGGAATACCTATTGAGTTTCTTCAATCTATAAATGTGCAAGAACATATTGGATAGCATATTTTAATTGCCAGTTTGTATGAAGTCAGCAGTGTGGAAGGAAATTAAAATATTGATTTAATAGTTAAATACAGAAATATTTCTCATGATATGATTGAGTAGCCGCCGTCACCCACATTTTAAATGGTACTGTATTCTTAATAAGTATTGAAATTACAGTTGGAGGTACAGAATTATCATATAAAAATAAATGCAGACACACTACAGGTTAGAAACCATTTTGAAGGTTTAATATTACTGAAAATAGCATTTATTTTCATTAGGTAGGATACTTTATATGCATTTATTGATTACATTTCCATTCTTGCCTTTATTTCAAGAGTTCATAATCATTTTAATTTAAGAAAAAAAGACTCACTCAAAGTTGTTCAGTACTTCCTGCTCAGTGGGATTTACTCCCAGATCAGAGTGTAATATTTAATATTCTTACTTGCTTTCATGAAAAATTATTGTGATTTTTATTCAGATGCAGTATAGTGTATTCCACAAATTTATCAGATACAATCAGTTAAGTAGATAAAGGAGTTTTAAAAATTTATCAGATCTTATTTATATCACTAGAATAGCTCCTAAATGCATAACAAATGAAATGTTGAGATCTGAATTGTTGAAACCAATCAGCTAGGCTAGTTTGTTGTCTCTCAATCAATTCAAAAATAGTGCTTAGGTGAATAATCTAGATTTTGTTTTTTACAAAAACCCTCACTTTCAGCATTTCACTGGAAAATTAAGTATCTTTGCCCTTTGAAACCACCTTACCTGATAGCATCCAACCGTCCAGCTTGACAGTGTGGTTCGGAGTTCTTCGGAGGTGCTGATATGCAAGGCATCTCTTTTTTGGTTGGTTGTTCCATGGCAATGTCTCCCCTGTAAAGAAAGATAATCACTTATTTTTCACAATTTGTAACGTGGAAAATGCTTACAGCCTTGTATCTTCTAGATCAGTGGTCCCCAACGTTTTTTCCACCAGGGACCAGTTTCAGCAAGACAATTTTTCTATGGCCCAGTGGGGGTGGAAAGGGGCGTGGTTGGGGGCGGGATTAAGCATGGGGGTGCTGGTCCTCCCCGCCCCTCTTTCCCGCCATCGTCCTGTGGCCGGCAGAACCTGCCTCCCAAGCCCTCTTGCCCAGCGGGAGCTAAGCGCTGGAGAGAGGGGGTCAGGCTGGCCCTCCTGCCTCCCCCCAGCCAAAAACGCAAAAGCGCCCCACGGTAGAAGCCAAAAGAGGCTTGAGCCTCTCGGTCCTTCCTGCCCCTCTGTCCCATCCATCGTCCTGTGGCCGGCAGAACCTGCCTCCCGAGGCCTCTTGCCCGGTGGGAGGCGAAGCGCTGGAGGGAGGGGGTGGCGGCATGAGGGCCGGCAGCTGCTGACTCCACGGACCGGTGCAACATGCCCCGCGGCCCGGTACTGGTCCGCGGCCCGGTGGTTGGGGACCCCTGTTCTAGATCAATGTTTCACAACTTTTAAGATGTGTGAATTTTAACTACAGTGGTACCTCGAGATACGAGTTTAATTCGTTCCGGACCTGGGCTCTTAAGTCGAGCAGCTCTTATCTCGAACGACTTTTCCCCATAGGAATTAATGTAAATAATTTTAATTGGTTCCAGCCCTCAAAAAACTCACAAAGTTAGTCTAAATTATGCAGAAAGACATGTTTTTAATGAAGAAATGTACATGTACATATAAATGAATAATGAAGTTTCTTTCACTTAACTTGAAACTTTCTTAAACTTTTAAATTTACATATGTTCAACTTCTCTGCCACCCAATCCTGTAGGACAGAGGTCCCCAACCCTTTTTGCACCAGGGACCGGCTTTAAGCGATCAAGAGAGGAATGGGTGAATGAATGGACGGAGGGTGGGAAGGAAGGAAGGAAAGAGGGAAGGGACAGGAACAGAGGAAGGAAGCAAGGAAACTTATGAAAGGGGAGAGTAAGAGAGGAATGAGTGAAGGGAGGGAGGGAAGAAGGTGGGAAGGAGAAAGAAAAGAAGAAATAGAGGAAGGGAAGGTAAAAGAGAGAAAGAAAAAGAGCAAGAAAGAAAGAAAGAAAGAAAGAAAGAAAGAAAGAAAGGGGGAAGGGACAGGAACAGAGGAAGGAAGCAAGGAAACTTATGAAAGGGGAGAGTAAGAGAGGAATGAGTGAAGGGAGGGAGGGAGGGAAGAAGGTGGGAAGGAGAAAGAAAAGAAGAAATAGAGGAAGGGAAGGTAAAAGAGAGAAAGAAAAAGAGCAAGAAAGAAAGCTGCAAGCACCCCCCCGAGCCCCCCAGGCCGGCTGCAACCTTTTAAAACACGCGCGCCGCTTCGCAGCTGTCTCCTGAAGCCGAACGCGGAAGTTAGCGTTTGGCTTCAGGAGACAGCTCCTTGGCGCTTGTATCTCGAATTTGGGCTTGTAAGTAGAACAAAAATATCTCTCCCCTCCCAGCTCTTATCTCGAGTTGCTCTTAAGTAGAGCAGCTCTTATGTCGGGGTTCCACTGTACTAGAATTCCCCAGCTAGCATCTTCAGCTTACCAAAGTTGAGAAACACTAATCTAGATATTTGAACTATAGTTTCCAGAGTTCATAACCATCTGGCAATATTGGCTAGGATAAAGGAAAATTAAAATGAAATATATCTAGAAGAACCAAGGAAACTATCTGAGAAAACTGTACTTTGAGCATATTCAATTACATAAAAATTATTCTTTATCACATCTGACACTTTAAGCTGCACTGAATTCAGTTGTGACCATTCTCTAATTTTTGCTATTGCACAAAAATATCAATTAAAATGTTTGGTAAAGGAACTGTATGCTGGGAAGCTTGAATGGATAAGTTTTTGTCTTTGGAGATAACGATTTCCCTAAGGTAACCTAGATTTCTGATAACTACTTAGGCAAGTCCATATAGTTTTCTTGGCAAATAGTCCAGTTTGCTATTACTTTCTTCAGTTTTTGTTTGATTAATCTAGAGGTGAAACTAGAAAAATTAGAATATCATGCAAAAATGCATTTATTTCAGTAATGCAACTTAAAGTTTAAACTAATATATGAGAGAAACTCATTACATGCAAAGCAAGTAATGCTCCCCCCCCCCTTCTGACTAGTAGGACCTGAGTATGGTGTAATTGTGTAGTATTGATTGTTTTTAATGATAGTGGGTTTTTTAACTTAGTCTTTTTTAACATTAGATTTGTATTGTATTGTTGTTGCTGTTGTGAGCCGCCGAGTCCTCGGAGCCTATGGTCTCTCAGTCTGGTTCAGTAGGAATTACAATCATCAGAAACTCTGCTGATCTGACAGTTGTGCAGAAAACCATAATTGACACCCTCCATAAGGAGGAAAAGCCTCAAAAGGTAATTGCAAACAAAGTTGGATGTTTCGAAAGTGCTGTATCAAAGCACATTAATAGAAAGTTATGTGGAAGGGAAAAGTGTGGAAGAAAAAGTTGCACAAGCAACAGGGATGACCACAGCCTGGAGAGGATTGTCAACAAAAGGCCATTCAAAAGTGTTGGGGACTTTCACAAAGAGTGGACTGAGGCTGGAGTCAGTGCATCAAGATGGATCCTGGACATGGGCTTCAAATATCTTATTCCTCTTGTCAAGCCGCTCCTGAACAACAAACAAAGTCAGAAGTGTCTTGCCTGGACTAAAGAAAAACAGACCTGATCTATTGCTCAGTGGTTCAAAGTCTTCTTTTCTGATGAGAGCAACTTTTGCATCTCATTTGGAAACCAAGGATCCAGAGTATGCAGGAAGAATGGAGAGGCACACTGCAAGATGCTTGAAGTCCAGTGTGAGGTTTCCAGTCTGATGATTTGGGGAGCCATGTCATCTGCTTCATTAAGTCCAGGTTCAACACAGCTGTCTACCATGAGTTTCTGGAGCACTTCATGCTTCCTTCTGCAGAGGAGCTTTATGAGGATGCTGACTTCATTTTCCAGCAGGACTTGACACCTGCCTGCCAAAAGCACCAAAACCTGGTTCAATGACCATGGGATTAATGTGCTTGATTGGCCAGCAAACTCACCTGACTTGAAATTCATAGAGAATCAGTGGGGCATTGCCAAGAGAAAGATGAGAGACATCTGACCGAACAATGGAGAAGAGCTGAAAGCTGCTATTGAAGCATCCTGGTCTTCCATAACACCTCAGCAGTGCCACAGGTTGATAGCTTCCATGCCACTCCACATTGAGGTAGTAATTGCTGCAAAAGGGTCCCCAACCAAGTACTGAGTACATATGCATGCTTATACTTTTCAGAGCTCCGATATTGTTCTATGTACAATCCTTGCTTTATTGATTGCCTGTAATATTCTAATTTTCTGAGATGACGGATTTGTCGTTTTCATGAGCTGTACCCTATAACCATCACAATTATGACAAATCATGGCTTGAACTATCTTGCTTTGCATGTAATGAATCTTATATTACGTTTCACCCTTTAAGTTGCATTACTGAAGTAAATGAACCTTTGCATGATATTCTAATTTTTTGAGTTTCATCTGTATAGCTCTGGAATTTCCCATCCAAATACTAATCAAATCTGATCTTGATTAGCTTTTGATTAGTTGATTAGTTCTGATCTAATTACATCAGCCACAGTTGGTTAGGTGCTGCCATCTATTGGATAAATCAGAATGAGTTCTTTCAAAGTACCATTCTTGTATAATTTTAATGTACAATTGCACAACAGATGAACACCAATATGCACTTTTGTCCTCCAACCAGAGTTATTAGAAAAAATGGGTTCAACTATCTTCAATATCTGGTAAGTAATTTGATTTTTTGGACTCTCCAGGTGTTTTCGGACCATATTTTTAAAAACATTGCTTTAGATATTTGCAGTTGTAGTAACAGTTTTCTTTATTATGTGTTTATCACTTGGCAAAAAATGGACACGTGGCCAGAGTGATTTCTAATACCGGTAGTTCTTTATTCAATACTGCCTGTGAGGCAACAGTACCCCCTGGCTGACACAGCACCTTTTATATGAAACGGATCAGCCAAACAACCAATTAGGAGAGAGTATTTTCCCACTCCAACAGAGGACTAGAATGAGAACTTCAACTGACAACTATGCACTATATACAATACATAACAAAATGCAATACATTAAAGAAAACAACTAAAACAATGCATTTCAATTAATCACACTATGAAATATGACCTGCTTTTAAACTAGAAGGCTTATAACTGTGTAAGTAGATCAGACCATGAAAATCAACCTCACAGGAAGACTGGGACTACACTTTATTTAGATTTGCTAAAAGAAGAGAATCTTGCAAGTCAGATTATGCTTTACTTCGCTTCCTTATACCTCAAAGAGCTAGGGAGGTACTTGCCTGAGCTCCTTATGTATATTATCTTGCTTCCCAAGACTTAAGAACTTTTCAGCTTGCGGAAGTTGTGGGTGCTCCAACACTGGAGGTTTTTACAAAGAGATTGGACAACCATTTTTCTAAAATGGCATAGGGTTTTCTCCTTGAGCAGCAGACCTTCCTAAGTCCCTTCCAACTCAGTTATTCTGTTCTGCCAGTCTGCTTTTTTGCCTAAGTAACAGATCTTACATATTTCTTGCTCTTTACAATAACGTGGAATGACAGGTAAGGTTTTTTTAAAGTACGGTAATAAAGCAATTCAATAAGGGCCCATGGAAAAGAATGTTTATGTTTTTTAAATTTTAAATGATCTGATTCTAAGTGTAAGCCTGATGGAAATCTTATGCCTATTCAAGCTACCTCTTGTATTGGCTTTTTTAGAACAATGTGTACCATAAATAGACTACCTACGTCAATTGCTTTTTTTAATGCCTATATGTCAACGTTGATTCCTAGCAAGTTGTTTCAGAAATAGTTTGCCATTGCCTGCTTTTTAGGACTGAGAGAGAATGAATGACCCAAGATCCAAAGCTGGCCTTTTGCCCAAACTTGGATTAGAACTCACAAGTGTCCTAATTTTAGGCTTGGTGCCTTAACTAGTACTTCAAACTGGCTCTTGATCTTAAGGTTTGCAGACTTCAATTTGAGGAAGATAGATGAGGGGAAGTATTATGGATCAGAACATATCTCTTCAGTTTTCAAAAATCTTCCAGGTGCTCCAAAAACAACCACCTCTTCCTAAAAGGGACAAAAAAAATGTCCTTGCCTATGCCAGTGATATTCTGGGGCTGTAAAATAGGTATGTAGGTAATATATGCGACCTACTGTTTGCTCACATAAAAAATATAATATTACAGTAAAGTTAATTCCTTTCAAGGAAATTAAGCCTTACCTGCTTTTGTAGTAGCTTTCAAAAAAACTTTGGGATAGAGTAGATGAAAACAAATATAAAGGTGGCAATCTGGAATCTTCATTATTATCAGAGCTAAAAGGATAAAAATAATAACAATAAAGACCAGCATTAGCAGTTGAAACTCTTATGAAATTGACAATGGTGACTGTTGCAAATTTGCTTTATTGTTGCCTTGGCCAGGTGGTTTTTGAACTATCCAATTTTAGTTTATCGAATAGACTGACTGTTTATCGAACAGATTGACTGTTCAGATGTTATTCAGATATTAAGCTAGTTGTTCAACCTCCCAACTGTATGCAGATTCATTGTTCTCTCAGATGGGGCCAATCACAATAATCTGAGTCTATAAGAAAGTATTTTACTCAGGAATAGCATCTTGACAACAATCATAGTGACTCCTGGGTGCTAACCACAAGTGGGATTCAACCGGTTCCCCCCCCAACCTTGAGTAAATTGCTTTTTCTCTCTCTCTCTCCCTTTTCTCTCTACTTAACAGTTGCAGATGGAATGCAGCCATATATACTGAATCAAATCAATAAACAAATTGACAGGATTAGGCAGGGAAACCCATCAATTACCCATCTAGGGATGGGATTAACCTCTTTCCTCTAGGAAGGACAAGATGACAAACATATTCATTATAAAGAGTATTAAATAATAACACTTCTGTGAGCAGCTGATGCTCCCTGGAGTTTTCCAAGACCTTTTATAGCTGCTGCAGTATTGGCTACTTCTTGTTTCTCTGTGGGGGGAAAGATACAGGGAGAGACAATAATGCAGCTTGATCATACAGGCTGTGAATTTAATGCATGTGGGGTCCAACAAGCTGTATTGCTTCAGCTGGGAAGCACCCAATTTAGAACATACAGAACATAGAATAAGAGAGTTTGAAGAGTTAATGGTTTTTGGCAACATGCCCAGACTTTCAATTAGCCTGAGCAGCTGCTCTTAGTTTCCCACTCAGCTACTGCATTTGTTTTGAAGTTGACTTTTTTTAAAAAGGGGGAAATGTCTGTTTTAAGTTTTTTGCATTGTTTTAGTGGTTCCTGGCATTGTCCTTAGTGTATACTTCCCTCGCTCTTTTTGAAAGCCTCTAGTGATGGAGGACCCACAACTTCTGAAGGCAAGCTATTCCATTGGTTTATTCTCACAATTAGGAAATTTCTCCTTAGTCCTAGGTGACTTCTCTCTTTGGTTAGTTTCCATCTATTGTTTCTTGTTGTGCCTTTTGGTGCTTTGGAAAATCGATTGACTCCCTCATTTTTGTAGGAGCCGCTCAAATTTCCTGACAGAACAATTAATCAGTGGAAAAACGTGCCTCCAGAAGTTATAAATGCTCTAACACTGGAAGTTTTAAAGAAGAGATTGGATAACCATTTGTCTGAAGTGGTGTAGGGATTCCTGCCTAAGCAGGGGATTGGACTAGAAGACCTCCAAGGTCTTTCCAACTCTGTTATTCTATTCTATTAGCACTATTCGGACAGTGCTATTTTATTATGAGTTGAACTAAGGAGAAATTTCCTATGGATGAGACCAATCAAATTGGCCATGCCCACCCAGTCATATGACCTATTTCCCATGGAAAAGATCAGGAGCCATAAAACCTGTGTAGGTGTGGCTGGGGGGGGGGGGGGTTATGTGACTTGGTGGGAGTGACATTGAGTTAGCCAGGCCCACCCACTCACATGATCACTCACCCACGCCCACCCACTCACATGACTACCATGACTACTCATCAAGAATCAGTAGTAAAAAAAATTGAATCCCACCACTGGTGCCAACCCTTATTTTGCTATAATTTCTAAGAACTGTCAGAGTTAAAATCAGAAATATAAATACAATAATGGGATCATTATTGATCCATGCATCCTGGGAGCCGTCCGTCCCTATTCTTTGTAGTATTTTGATGGTATTAAATGAATCATACCAACAATGATAATTTGGAAATGAAATGGCACTTATTAAATTATTCCATGCAGTACAATCTGAGAAATAACATTTGCATATTCCTCATATTAAAACCCAAAGTAAAATAATATACCTGTTTGGAAATTGATTAGCACAATTTTGTATATTTTGTATAACAGGAAGGGGGTTTGATATTGCAGGATATTCCTCTGTACTCTGAGAAAGACACTGCGTTGCCGTATTTTCATTGGAATCACTCAAGCCATATGCAGAAACATACTCTGCTTAAGGAAATAATTCAAAAGAGAAAACATAAAATATCACATCAGAATTTCAAATATTCTAACTTTAATTATAAATGTATAGAAATCAAGCACTGAAATCAATGAGAGAAATATCTCCAGAATAAAAAAGGACACAGATACTTTCAATTGGGCTGTCTAGGGAAAAAATCCAAAACTACAAGAAAAACAATCCTCAACAATGGGAGCACTTTCTATGAAATCATTTTTAGATGTACTGTATAAGTGCTTAAGCCAAAATAGAAGAGAGGAAATGAAAACTAAAAATTGTCTTCATTACGATAACTCCACATTAGAAACGTAAGAGACTAAATAACGTGTTTATTATGATGCACTGACAGTTCCCATCATTTGCTTGAAACATGAAGGCAAGAAAGCTGCAACAGAAATATAAACTACACAGAGCTCCATGAGACTTACTCCCAGGTATGTTTATAAAGATATTACTTACAAATTTTCAAGTTGCGAACTTTTGCTAATGCGAATAAATCTGTCCACAACTGTAATTTAGAAGGTTCCAGTAGTCGGCACAGTTAGCAGTGGCACAAACCAATCCTTTCCCATCCTCTCCATATTTCTACTTATATAATGTAAGATAAGAACTGGGTATGCTTTTTATACTTATTGGACTTGGAAAGGAAAGAGAATTTTGAATAGCCTCTTGGAATGTAACCTTTTTGTAAGTAGACTGCTGTCTTATAGAACTACATCCTAAGTAGATGGACCTAAATATATCCATCGCAGAAAGCTGTGAATGACAGTATCCTCAAACATAAGGAAAAAGCCTTAAAAGGGGGACTATGCTGATTTTAACCACATGATGCTAATATTATTAAAGTTAATATTTAAACTGTAAATATAACTAATTTTATTTACATAAAAGATTTATATAATTGCCTTCGGGGCCTACTTCCCAAATAATTAACAAAAGCCCATATGTAAGACATTAAATATAGCAAAGCAATAAGAACTCAAAATACTAATAAATTTGTGGAAGAAAAACTCTATGAATTATTTTTAAAATATGTAACGTCATGGCAACACCTGTATAAAAATACACAACTAGATTTGATAAGTGTTTTCACAAAATTCCTGCAAAACTTGTGTTTTACCTTGTTTAATTCTTTTTGTCTTTAAAACCGCATTTTTCCAACTATCTATAAATGGTTCACTTTTAAATAATTTTCCTTTATGATCCTGGAATTTATTATCAGGTGTCAGGAATGGCAATTTTCTCTCTTTGGGGATTGGTTGAAAAGTAGCATGTTTCCTATTTCAGACAGAAAAATGGAATATCAGGGGCATATGTAATAACAACAAATAAGTAATGCTTTTCAAGTTATAAAGCACAAATATACTGCTAAAAAAATAAAGGGAACACTTAAAAAACAGAATATAACTCCAAGTAAATCAAACGTCTGTGAAATCAAACTGTCCACTTAGGAAGCAACACTGATTGACAATTTAATTTTGTTGTCAGTACATTCAACTTTGTACAGAACAAAGTATTCAATGAAAATATTTCATTCATTCAGATCTAGGATGTGTTATTTGAGTGTTCCCTTTATTTTTTCCAGCAGTATATATTTCAAATAAACAAGTCACTAAGAATCTGATTACAATGCTACCTTTCATTTCAAACATACCTTCCTTCAGCTTTTGGTACCCATGGTAGATCTGTGCATACTGTGTTCACAGTAGAATAATTTGAGCCAGGGCACCTGGCTCTAAAGTGGGAACACTGGCTGGATTTTGCTCAATGATCTATTGGTTGTTGTCAACCTGCGTTTTCTTGGCTGTTCATTGTATTTTCAGGAATAACAGCAAAGTTTCAAAAAGTGCCCAAAGTATTCAATTCTGCTTCTTCACAATCCAACTTTTGCTTCCATAGGGTGTCTACAGAATATGATCTTTGTAGATATGGACTCATCATGGCATTTGTATATCACTTCTACAGCTTTCATAGATGTTTTCTACCAAGTACTAGTGTGAAATGTATTTCTTGATCAGATATAGCAAATAGTAATTTAGGAGAATTTCATGCTCTCATATCACTTATCTTTGAGTCCCTCTCTTTATCCCACTCACTTATCTAAAAAAAGAGTGAGTTGTCTGCTTCTGTTAAGAGCTAAAATATATATTTATCTGGAAATACTAGATTAGACTAAAAATATCATGTTTTCTATAAAGAAACAATAAACCATTTTAAGATTTAAAAAATAATTTAATTTACCCGGGTTTAAAATACTTACCATTTTCGAACACAAGAAATCTTCGGGAGTTTGTCATTATCTACCTGTAAATCTGCAATGAAATATTTTGCTTTCATTTGAAAATGTAAAAAAAATTCACTACTTTTAAAAAAATCTGTAGTGGGGAAAAAAGTAAATATTTTATAGAATAATGAAAAAAGTATTTGTTTTAAACATACAGTAGCTATAATTTTTCCCTTCTTTTGTAGGTTATATATCTAAGATTCAAATCAGGCTAAATATGTAAGATTCAAATCAAAATCTTAGTTATATAATTAAGCAAAGGGGAAAAGAGATATTTTATCAAATGACAGCTATGATTTTGTTTAGCAACAAAACACTTTGTGTAGTATTGTAAATATAACAACATAGAACATTAACTAATAAAGTTGCACGTACTGAAGAAACAATTTAAGGCATTTAGTCTATTTATAAAACAGATCTATGTTTAACAAAACCATACTAAAATATTTTATATATCTATGCCTAAATCTAGATTCCACACAAGACAAAATAAATCAAAATCAGTAAAAACACAGAAACCCAAGAATATCTCATTAAATCTTTCTTGCAAGGTGCTAACATAACTTTCCCAGCTCTGATGCTCCCTGGATAAGGGGGATTGCTATTCACATCAACCCTAGCCCCAAACCTTAGGAGCAAATAAAATACTAAACTGGCAATAAAACATGTTGAAATATCTGGATCATAAAAGTAACCTCGAGGTTCGACTACTGTAATGCTCTCTACATGGGGCTACCTTTGAAAAGTGTTCGGAAACTTCAGATCGTGCAAAATGCAGCTGCGAGAGCAGTCATGGGCCTACCTAGGTATGCCCATGTTTCACCATCACTCCGCAGTCTGCATTGGCTGCCGATCAATTTCCGGTCACAATTCAAAGTGTTGGTTATGACCTTTAAAGCCCTTCATGGCATTGGACCAGAATATCTCCGAGACCGCCTCCTGCCGCACGAATCCCAGCGACCGATTAGGTCCCACAGAGTGGGCCTTCTCCGGGTCCCGTCAACTAAACAATGTCGGTTGGCGGGCCCCAGGGGAAGAGCCTTCTCTGTGGCGGCCCCGGCCCTCTGGAACCAACTCCCCCCGGAGATTAGAACTGCCCCTACTCTTCCTGCCTTCCGTAAACTCCTTAAAACCCACCTTTGCCGTCAGGCATGGGGGAACTGAAACATCTCCCCCTGGGCACGTTTAATTTATGCATGGTATGTCTGTGTGTATGACTGTTAGTATATGGGTTTTTTAAATATTTAAATATTTTAAATTTGTCTGATTGCTTATGATTTGTTTTTACATGTTGTGAGCCGCCCCGAGTCTTCGGAGAGGGGCGGCATACAAATCTAAGTAATAAATAAATAAATAAATAAATAAATAAATAATTGTTTTCCTGAGATCAACAAAGGTACCATAACTGGTACTATGTACTTTTTTTAGGGAGGATATTCCATGTCAATACTCAGAAAAGGCTGATCATTCTGTGCTGAACATAAAGTGTCAGGAGACACAAAAAAGAACAGATGTGATAGGAAAACTCATAAAATGGGATAAAACTAAACATTGTTCCTAAATGACACATTTTTATACACATGAGAGGTCAACATAACAATTATAAACATGTGCAGTACTATTATTCCTGTTAGCATTTGTCCCTTACAAATAATTGGTACTCCCGTTCTTTTTACATTAGTGTCATGTTTTACTAAATCACTTTTGTTAGTTCCGGTCTGATTTTGTAATGCTTCATTTTTGGCAAGCTTCATTCAGGCAAAATGAAATTTGTTTTTGCATTAACTATATGTAAAATAAAGTGAATAGAGTAAAAAGTATGTTTAAGCAGCAGTAATACATTATTTTCTGCAGCTAATCATCTATTTTCTTTAACGTTTGGCATTTTTAGGCTACCGCCCAATACAGTACTCCATGACCATAACTAAGCTCAACATTTCTGTTGCTAGGCAATACAGCTAAGTGAGTTTTGCTTCATTTTACAACCTTTCTTGCCACAGTTGTTAAACGAAACAAGCCAATTTTTAAGTTAGTTAACAACCTGCATGCTGTATTTTGAGTATCAATCTTATTTACTTTAGTTAAAGTTGTGACTGACTGGGTTAAAACATTATTCTATATAGCTTTTTGAAATGGCTAGACTCACAAGGTATGGTTTACATATAATAGCTAGACAAATACATTTCACTTACTTATTTTTATTTATTAAATATATATGTTGCTCGTCTCACTATCCAAAGTGGACTGTACTTAGCATTTGGAAGAGCCTGAGAGCTGCAATTAAGTGAGAGCAAGAATTTTGTTTTTCTTTGGTCTTTAGAAAGTCAGACCTATTTAGTCCTTAGATAGGAGTCTATAAAAACATCTGAGGTTAGAAGACAATTTATTTACTGAAATGGCTATAATTGACCTACCTGTTTAGGAAGGAATTTTATACAATACTGGAAACTTTTTACATACTTTTTTATGCTTGAAACTTGATAAAAGTTATACTGATATTTACTGATTAAAAAGTGCAGTTTATGGGAAGAATGGAACCATGTTACATCATTAGGGAGAATGGAAATGGTAATAACTATGTTTGCAAAGTGCTGCAAAGAAGTTTGCAAGTAGCTTCTTTAAATATTTTTCTTTCCCTTTTTCCCCTTTTTCCTCATTTTATATCTTTTCCCTTCCAATTTTTTCTTTACGATTCTTTAAGTTTTTAATCCGGTCTTTTTCTATAAAAATTATACAAAAGAAAACACCCCCGTCTTCAGGACAAGAAAGCAACATGGCTACAGCACATCCCGGCCTCCTTAGGATTCCAGTACAACTCAATGTACCCTTTTGTTACTACAACATGCAAGACTGGTGCCTCAAAATGTTGCAAAACTCTGCCATCCCAGGTCAGATGGGCAATGAAAAGGAGGTTCAAGAGGCTGCCTACCTGGATCCGAACCCCGTGTGACTTCTTCCTTTGCATTCATGGGTGCTTGCCGTTTTGTGATAAAAATTCAAATGCTCCGTTCTTTTTATTAAAAAGAAAAAAGAAAAAACAACAACCTTGTAAGGTAAGCTAGCATCGTTAACGCCTGTGTCAGGTAACCCTCCCAACCCTTTTACTGTAAAGGAAATAGTTTACCTTAACCAAATCCACTGTTGACCTCTCCCATTTCCTAAGACAGTGATGGCGAACCTATGGCATGGGTGCCACAGGAGGTACACGGAGCCTTATCTTCTGGCATGCAAGTTGTTGCCCTAGCTCAGTTCCAATGTGTATGTGTATGCCAACCAGTTGATTTTTGGCTCAGACAGAGGCTCTGGGAGGGCGTTTTTAGCTTCCAGAGAGCGTCCAGAGGAGAAGGGGGAGGACGTATTTACGCTCCCCTGGCTCAAGGGAAGCCTTGGGAGCCTGGGGAGGGCAAAACATGAGCCTATTGGGTTTACCAGAAGTTGGGAAACAGGCCTTTTCTGGCTTCCAGAGGGCCTTTGGGGGGGCGGGGAGAAGCTGTTTTTGCCCTTCCCAGGCATTAAATTATGGGTGTGGGCACACGCGCAATAGCGCATGCCCACGCTCTTTTGGCACCTGAGGGGAAAAAAAGTTTGCCATCATTGTCCTAAGAGGTCAGTAAGGGGAGTGCATAAGTGCACCAGAGTGCCTTCCGTCCCCTGTCCTAATGTTTCTCTCTTACTAGTATCATGTATATAGTTATGGGCTACCAAAATTTTTACTACCACACTGTGGGCGTGGCTTATGCATTTTTTCCCAACATCTTTCAGTGCAAATTGGGTGTTCTGGGGTGGAGCTCCATTTTCACTATCCCACTGCACCCCCCCCCCCAATCCGGGCAGTAGCACACCCTGATTATCTACTATATAAAGTGTATGTACACACACACACACACACAGCTCTTCTAAAATTATACACATTCAACCTCATTTACTGTGATAGGAAAAATATACCCAGAGCCCAGAAGGGGAAAAAAGAAAAAAAAAATCAAAATTTTGCTACCTGTACGGTGTACCTGACCAAAGTTTTGCTACTGGTACACTGCATGTATATAAATATTGTTATATCTTTGCATACCACCAATACCTACTTGACAAAAACAAATAAATAAAAAAATAAATATAAATGGAAATTTAAAGTCGAGCAAATTTACCGTAGAAATATTATAAAATTGTGTGTATTTGCATTTGTTCACTTGTTGTTTGTATTGTACTGTCTAAATGCTTGTATTTCAATGTTTTAATCTTTTTTAATATTTATAATCAATAAATTTAAAAAAACCCTACTCCAAACCCTTTTGGCCAATTTCCCTTTTCTGTCATGAGGCGGGAGTAAACCCCTCCAGCTACCCTCTCCCCCGTGTCCCGCACCGGCAGGGGCTCCCTCACGCACCGCGTTGCTCGAGGTGGGCGCGTTGCTGGCTGCTGCTTCTAGCGGCCCTAGCGCCGCGCTCCCGGGGACGAAAGGCAGCGGAGGACGAGGGGTGAAGCGATACCCAAAGCCCTCGTCTCTGCAGAAGTGGGGGGGACGGAAGCCACCCGAGACGCTCATGGTCTCCCGCGGCGGCCAGCACCCTGAGGACAGCGGCGGCAGCACCGGCAATAGCAGCACCAGCAGCAGCATTGCTGCCCTTCCGGTTTTGGTTACCGCGTCGCCGGCCGGAGCAGGCAAAGAATCGAGGCCTCCCAGTTGCTAGGCAACCGGGAAGCCGTAATAAAGAAGCGAAGCTCTGGGTACAATCCGAACGCTTGGTGGGCGGGGAGATGGTCGTCTTGGAGACGCGATTATCTTCTGCCCGTCATCCCCCGTCCTTTCCGGGACGTTTCGAATTCTTTTTCGGTGGGGGAGTACGGTGTTGTAGCTACGCGGGGCTGCAGCTCCTGGGAGACCGATGGTTTAAGTCCTCTTTTAAGTTTCCCGGGGAAACAAAGGCAAACAGTCTTATGTGCCAGATCCTGGTTGTGTTTATAAAATGGAAGCAAAATAATATATACTGCTCAAAAAATAATAATAAAGGGAACACTCAAATAACATCCTAGATCTGAATGAATGAAATATTCTCAGTGAATATTTCATTTGCACAACTATTCCATTTGCACAACATGTGAAATTGATTGTCAATCAGTGTTGCTTCCTAAGTGGACAGTTTGATTTATTTGGAGTTATATTCTGTTGTTTAAGTATTCCCTTTATTTTTTTTAGCAGTGTGTATATATTTTTAGCAGTGTGCCAACTCTTGTTATTCTATATACTGTATATACATATAGAATAACAAGAGTTGGCAAGGACATTGGAGCTCATCAAGTCTAACCCCTTGCTGGAGCAGGAGAGTCTCTCTATATGATTTAAAGAGCAACAGCACCCATAGCTTCTGAAATCAAACCATTTCACTAGTTGATTGTGCTCACAATAAAGCAATTTCTCCTTACTTCTAGGCTGCTTCTGCCCTTGATTAATTTCCATCCATTGCAGGAACTGGGCATGGCTAGATTAATGAAAAGAAGGACCAAGGGAGACATAATAGCAGTGTTCCAATATCTCAGGGGTTGCCACAAAGAAGAGGGAGTCAGGCTATTCTCCAAAGCACCTGAGGGTAGATCAAGAAGCAATGGAGAGAAGTAACTCAAAACTAAGGAGACATTTCCTGACAATTAGAACAATTAATTGGTGGAACAGCTTGTCTCCAAAAATTGTGAATGCTCCAACACTAGAAGTTTTTAAGATGTTGGATAACTTTCTCTGAAGTAGTGTAGGGTTTCCTGCCTAAGCAGGGGATTGGACTAGAAGACCTCCAAGGTCCCTTCCAACTCTTATTATTATTATTATCATCATTGCTTCTTGTCTGGCCCTCTGGTGCTTTGGAAAATAGTTTGCCCACCTCACATTTGGGGCAGCACCTCAAATAAATTTGACTGTAGAAAATATGACTTCAGCAAGAGTAATGCACTACCTGACTCAGTGGTTTCTTCCCCAAACCTTCAAAACTTTAACCTTAGATTGTCTACTGCCGACCTCACCCCATTCCTAAGAAGTCTGTAAGGGGCCTGCATAAGGCTACCAATGTGCCTACAGTCCCTGTCCTATTGTCCAAATTTACCTATACCTACCTTGCTTTTGTTTATGTTTATACCTGTAATGTTGTACATGTTTTGAATAATAAATAAATAAAATATCTCCCCTAGTCCTTCTTTTCACTAGACTAGACCTATCCAATTCTTGCAACCGTTCTTCATATGTTTTAGCTTCTAGGCCCCTAATCACTTTTGTTGTTCTCCTCTGTACTCTTTCCAGCATCTCAACATCATTTTTATATTGTGGTCACCAAAACTCAATGTGGCATTCTAAGTGTGGCCATACTAAGTCTTTGCAATGTGGTGCTAATATTTCACATGATCTTGATTCTATCCATCTATTAATGCATCCTGCAATTGTATTGGTTTTTTGTCTTTGGTGCTTTATGGGGAGAGATATTTGCCTTATTTATTTCTATGCCTTAAAGAACAAGCGTTTCCAAGTCAGCTTAATGTTAAAGGCATAGATAGACATTTTAATGAATCAGTAAAATGCACAAGCATTAATTAAAATAAATTGTTTAAACTTAATTAAATTAACTTAAAATTAAAATCAGCTGCTAAGAAGTTAAACATTCCCGTGAAACATATAATCTATCCATTTAAATTTAACTGCATTGAAAGAATAAAAATGCTGATCCCAGGCAAATCGCCTGAGAGGGATTCATGTGCATAGAGCCAGGGTGGCGCAGCAGGTAGAGTGCTGTACTGCAGGCCACTGAAGCTGATTGTAGATCTGTAGGTCAGCAGTTCAAATCTCATCACTGGCTCAAGGTTGACTCAGCCTTCCATCCTTCTGAGGTGGGTAAAATGAGGACCTGGATTGTGGGGCAATATGCTGGCTCTGTTTAAAAGTGCTATTGCTAACATGTTGTAAGCCACCCTGAGTCTAAGGAAAAGGGCGGCATAAAAATCAAACAAACAAACAAACAAACAAATAAATGGACAGCACTTCAATCCATGGTTTTGCCTACCACATTGACTTCTCCATTGTGGATAGTTCTACCACGACTGAGTTCCAGAATGCTAATCATATACTTACAATGCAGGGGGGGGGGGAAATCCAAAGGCACTTTGTGACAATATAAAGCTCAGCAAATATGGGATACTCCTTGGTTATCCTACCTGATGTGGTACACAAAACAAAGCTGAGCACAGTAAGCAAGTCATCACATGACCAGACATAATTTTTGGGCATTTTTATGATCATTTTTTACCCCAGTCATTAAGCAAATCTAGCTTTCCAAATTGGCATCGCTTTTTGGAGATCAGTTGGGAAAGTTGCAAATTGTGATTGTTGACCACTACACACTTCAATCCATTGTAAATGTTAGCCATTTGTCAAGTATATACATTGCAACTAGGTGACTGTGGGGTCAATGCAGTGATCAGAACTTCACAGATAGTTTGTAAATCACTTTTTACAAGGCTCTTGTTACTTTGAATCATTGTTAAATAAACAGTTTAGTCAAGGATTATAGTCCTTGACTCAGGGAAGGGCTACCAAAAATTTTACTACTACACTGTGGGCGTGGCTTATATAGGATGCCCTGCATTTTCTTTCAACTTCTTTCAGTGCAAATTGGGTGCTCTGGGGTAGAGCTCTATTTTCGCTACCCCACTGTGTTCCCCCCCCATCTGGACAGCAGCCCACCTCTGCCTTGTGGTAACAGTGGTAAGTCAAGGGCTCCATCTGTGCTGAGAGCAAGTGCTGAATAGATCCTGTCACCATCCCCAAGTTGACCGAGAGCCTATCTATAGGATCATGCAGAGGAATTTTCATTGATTCCCAGTTGGATACACCAAATGTGATACCTTTGGAGATGCCAAGGAAGCAGACTTACCCAGTTATCTGGGAACAATTTGATCCTGCATGGGGCCAGGCTAGCTATAGAACTGTCTTTGTTCTTTGCATCAGCCCATCCTACCTGGTCAGACAAGGAAAGTACGTTGCAGACTTTGTCACTTAAAGAATTCTGACTTAACTTCTAGGAAGAAAGCTTTCTCTGCTGTTACTCCTGCCCTATGGAATATTCTTCCCATGGAAATGAAGCAGGCCCCCCTCTCCTGGCTTTCTGAAAAAGCTTATTAGTCTCCTGAAAAGAGCTCTCCTTCACTTTTTAATTTTTAATATCTTGCCTTCTTTTAATTTTTTTAAAAAGTTTTTTTAACTTTTATATATGTTGTTCAATATTATAACATTTTATTGCACACCTCCCTATCTGCGGGAGATGTGAAAAATAGACAAATAAATAATGCATAAATTTTGATTTCATCTCACATTTTATGTAATTTCCTGGTCATATACTCTCACTGGAATGATATATATTGACATCACTTTCCTCAAATGGTTGTCCAGAATTGATTTATACCTTCTGATAGCAGACACAGAACATTTTGTCATGTCTCCGATATTTAAAGACAAATGATTCCCAGTTGAAAATATACCATCTGGCTGTCTTGTGATTGTTATGTGGAGTCTTCGTTTTCATGCTTGCTTTATCTTGAAAGGATTAGCTATACAAAGCTGCCCGGCAGTGAAAAATCTGGAGCTCCAAAAGCATAAAAAATATTTTCAAGATGAACAACATTGAGGCTGAAAATATTTTTGTGTATTTGTGATGGTTATGAAAAAACAGAAACACAACTGCCTATAAATGATTATTTTGAGAGAAGACGAAAACAAAATTGACCTACTTTAACATAAAAATGATTCGATAATGGCAATTGTTTTTGGGCAGGAAACAGAAAACAAAATTTGTGGTTATCCAACATGAGACAATCTGTAATCTGGATCAACTATAGCAGAAACAAATTACAAGCAGTGTACATGTATCTGCTTTTTTGTCTGATAGATTAATCAAAGGCTTAATAAAATAGTTTGGTAAAATGTGTGCAAAATAATTACTCATATCCCATAATCTCAGAGTGCTTTTCTTCCATCCCATTGCTAAGCTGTGGAAAAAGTAATACTGGTACTATCAACACTCAGTGCATGTGTGATATTATGCACAAAGTATTTGTAACTTTTTGTACAATAAGCTATAAGATACTATTTAGCAAATTGCATGATCTTCTGAGATTGATTGCTCATTTATAGTGCTTGCCTCATAAAATGTAGTTATTTTTCACAAATCATTTTGCTCTGCGCCATTGACAATTGTTTCTCCGTTCTTTGGCATTTTACTGTTATTTCATGCTTCACAACATCAAGTGTAACTGGTATAGTCTAAAAGCACCAGATACTTTCTTATTCTAAGTTGGGTACTATATTTCTAGTACCAGTATAACATACTTTCCAGATGTTTATTTATTTATTTATTTATTTTGTCCAATACACAATGAGGGTTTTAGTGGGTATGTATCTATATACACATAGTAAAATACATGATGAAGTTATAGAGGAGATACTCATAGTAAAATATATTTAAGAGATAATAGAAAAGAAGATATAGTAATAGAATGTATCAATGAAAGAATAGAAGAGATATAGGAATAGTAGAAAGGTATAGGAGAGATAGGAGAGCAATAGGACAGGGGACGGAAGGCACTCTAGTGCACTTGTACTCGCCCCTTACTGACCTCTTTGGATAGGTCAACCATAGATAATCTAAGGGTAAAGTGTTGGGGGTTTAGGATGACACTATGGAGTCTGGTAATGAGTTCCATGCTTTGACAACTTAGATACTGAAGTCATATTTTTTACAGTCAAGTTTGGAGCGGTTAATATTAAGTTTAAATCTGTTGTTGTGTGCTCTTGTGTTGTTGTGGTTGAAGCAGAAGTAGTCACCGATAGGCAGGACGATGTTCCTCAACTGATAACCATACCTGAGCCTGGCAATTACAGATGTAAATCATGATGGTCATAAAGCATGTCATCATTTCACTTACCTGATCTTTTTTGCAGTGATCATTCAATAACCTGTTGTTTGCAATGGGCGCGTTTTTGTTGAAAACCAGAAGTAAATGCCAGCTTTTGCCAGAAGTGTTACAAATTGTGTAATATAACCATGGGATGCTGCAAATGGCAATAATTGTGGGATGGGTGCTGAGTGGCCAAATTGCAGTCACATGACTGCGGGGGGGCCACACACCATCAGAACTTCATAATTGACATATCTTAAAACAAACGTCTGTGTTTTGATAATCTAATTGGGGTAGCACAGGAGGCTGCTTTTTCTACATGGTGCAGAATTATATGACCCACTATTAAGTAGGGATAACATGCTGTAAAAAAAACTTTGTGGCTTGCTGTCAAAGTCAAAGCAAGATTCTTATTTATTTATTCAATTTAGATGCTGCCTTTTCTGGTACTTTACACCTGTCTTTCTGGGAAAGGATATAAATGGCCATTACTGTATCAGTGGAAAGAGAGAGGTATAGCTCAGGATTGACAAGGACAATCAAAGCCTATTTTAAGGAATTCAAGGCTCCAGGGCCAGATGAATTACACTCTAGGGTATTGCAGGAACTCCTGAAGATGATTGCAGAACAAGTAATTGTGATCCATAAGAACTTCTGGGGAACTGATGAAGTCCTTGGAGGAGACCAAGTATTTTCTTTATCTTTCAAAAAGTGAGGAAAGAGGACCTGAGAAATTATAAACTGTGAGGTTCATGTCTGAATTGAACAAGGTTCTTGAGTAGATTGTTAATTAACATACAATATTTGTTGCACTTAGAAATAAAAATAAAAGAACAGCCTATTAATTATCTTTTTATCTCCTTTTTAAAAGAATTATTAGTATAAAAAAGATTTGGGGAATGCCATGCAGATAATGTACTCTGATTTTAACAAAATGTATAAAAAAATATTGTAATATCCTCATTTATAACATTGTACACTGTATGAACTAGATTATACATCTATTAGCTGGATTAATAGCTGAATGATTGCAAAAAGAAAGTACACAATAGATCCATACCACGTGTAAATTAAAATGCCATAGAACATGGTTCAATATTTCTCTTAAAGATGTAGATTTAGGAGTTGAGAGGGTGATTATCGAATATTTAATTGATGCAAAATTAGGAGGACTAGCTAAATACTTAGAAGAAGAACAGAAGAATGAATGAGTTTGAGTTCCATATTAGGAAAGCTACAACTAAGCATTCATTCAATAGGTGAATTGAGTGTTTGAAGAAGTAATAGGAACATTTCTTTCTCTGTTGCTGCAGTGTTCAATCATGAACAGAATATTGGGTGAACAATCTACGGTACATGCATTTATAGAAACATAGAAACATAGAAGTCTGACGGCAGAAAAAGACCTCATGGTCCATCTAGTCTGCCCTTATACTATTTTCTGTATTTTATCTTAGGATGGATATATGTTTATCCCAGGCATGTTTAAATTAAGTTACTGTGGATTTATCTACCACGTCTGCTGGAAGTTTGTTCCAAGGATCTTTCACTCTTTCAGTAAAATAATATTTTCTCATGTTGCTTTTGATCTTTCCCCCAACTAACTTCAGATTGTGTCCCCTTGTTCTTGTGTCCACTTTCTTATTAAAAACACTTCCCTCCTGGACCTTATTTAACCCTTTAATATATTTAAATGTTTTTATCATGTCCCCCCTTTTTCTTCTGTCCTCCAGACTATGAACTCAATCTGTATAGTCTGGAGGACAGAAGAAAAAGGGGGGACATGATCGAAACATTTAAATATATTAAAGGGTTAAATAAGGTCCAGGAGGGAAGTGTTTTTAATATGAAAGTGAACACAAGAACAAGGGGACACAATCTGAAGTTAGTTGGGGGATTATCTTGGACTTTTCTATTCAAAGCATGAATGCGCAAGAGCTTTGAGTTTACTTTAGTCAAAGTTGAAAAAGAGGTACTATGAAGAAATACTATGATATTGTAAGTGCTTGGAGAGATCAAATGTAAAAGTGATATTATATCTTGGGTTTCACGTTAATGCCCTCCTGCTTAGTAATCTATTTCTCCCTCAGAAACTGGAAACGCAGCAAATTTGCCTGACTTCTGAGAATATTTTTTTAAATGTGTCTTTCAAAAATGGCTGCGCTCTTCTAAAATCAAGTCCAACAGTGTCTCTGTTGGTATACCAAGATCAAATACTGTAAAACCCAAATTAGGTTCAAAGTTAACAGTTGGTCAGCATCCCTAGGATTTGTTCTGTCGAGCTCTCTGATAGAATCCTCCCACAAATGCACAGAGACAATTTCAGACACACACACACGTTTGAAAATTCAAAACAATGTTCTTTATAATGAAAATTCACTTAAACCAAGCCCTCTTTTGGTATAGCAAAGAGCACTTGTCTCCAAACAAACTGGTAATTTGTACAAGTCCCTTATCAGTTCTGTGATACTTAGCTTGCAGCTGTGAGGCAATTCAGTCCTTCTTTTTTCACAAAGTGAAACACACTTTGCCCTGTTTAGTTTCACAACGGGAAAAATCAGCACACAAAAAGTCAGTAAAGCAGTCACGAAACACGATCAGATAATCCTCCACAATAGCCAAACCCACAGGCTGCTCTTTATAGCAGCCTCACTAATTACCATAGCCCCACCCAACCACAGGTGGCCTCATTTTCTTTGATAATAATCTCTCAGTTGTTGTTGCCTATGCATCGCTCTCCGCATGCGTGGCTGTATCATTAACTCTTGTTCTGAATCCAAGGAGGAGCTAGATAATTGATCTCCTTCTGAGCTGTCTGCCACACTCTCCCCCTCCCTGTCACTCATGTCTTCTTGGTCAGAGGGGCCTTCATCATCAGATTCCACCAGGGGCAAAACAGGCCTGCAGCATGTGGATGTTTCCCCCACATCCACAGCCCTTGGGGCAGGAGCTGGGCAAGAGCTAACCAAAACAGGATTGAGCATGCCTAACACAATATTATGCATTTGAATTATTTTCCTGCCTGAATTATACATTAATGTCAGAGTTAATTTTCTAAAAATATTCATGTCATTCCAAGGCCATTATTGTTGACATATCTTGAATTTTTTTACTTGACAAGATGCTTAGGCATGTTCTTAGGAGGCTTGTTGAATTATACAATTAGCCGCCAGGTGGGGCAAAGAAATAAACTGCTTATAATATTGCAGCATTTACAGATCCGTCAGTCTCAGATTTTGAGTAGCAATTTATATTTGTATCCTCTCCTTATAATATTGTACTTCTTTTTAAATATTCTCGGTGTGCTATAGAATATTGCTGATTGCCATAAAGCAACCTCCATAGCAGTGAAATCTGGATGTGTTAGACTTTGGGTCTCTTTAGTATAGTGGTCAAGGTGCTGACCTAAAAATCAGGAGACAGTGAGTTCTAATCCCACTTAAGGCATAAAAACAGCTGCGTATCCATTGGCCAGTCACTCTTACTCCCAACCCACCGCACAGGGTTGTTGAGCAGAAAAAGCAAAGGAGGAAGAAATATTATGTTGAATTACTTGATAAAGTAATTATAAAGTAATAAACGCAAGTTAAAAGCCAAATAAATAAGTTCTCAGCTAGGTGGGCAAAAATTCATATTGGCCATACATTAAAAACTAACATATTTGGATAGGTTTAAAACAGATAAACTAAGTACAGTGGCACCTCTACTTAACAACTTAATTCATTCCGTGACCAGGTTCTTAAGTAGAAAAGTTTGTAAGTAGAAGCAATTTTTCCCATAGGAATCAATGTAAAAGCAAATAATGTGTGCAAACCCATTAGGAAAGAAATAAAAGTTCAGAATGTGGGTGGGAGAAGGAGGAGGAAGAAGAGGGGGAAGACAGTCACTGCCGAAGGAAGAAGGTGAGGTGAGGGGAATCAAAAAAAATCCCAACTTTAAGGCTTAAAAAAAAAAGAGGCGGTGAGGAGGAGCACGCACCTCCTATACACCCGGCGCAAGACAGCCTCCCATACGCTGCGCCAGAGAGAGAAACCCAGGCAAGCGAGAAAGGGGAACCTCCCTCTCCTTTGACTAAAAGGCTGCTGCTGCTACCTGCTTCCTCTTCCTTCCCATGCTGAAGGGCTTTTATTATTTATTTATTTATTTATTTATTTATTTATTTATTTATTTATTTATTTATTTATTTATTTATTTATTTATTTATTTATTTATTTATTTATTTATTTATTTATTTATTTATTTATTTATTATTTAGATTTGTATGCCGCCCCTCTCCGCGAACTCGGGGCGGCTCACAACAAGGCATAAACAAATCGTACAAATCCAAATAGATTCAAATAAATTTAAATATTTAAAAAGTTTAAAAAGAAACCCAATATACTAACAAGCACACACACAAACATACCATACATAAATTGTACATGCCCGGGGGAGATGTTTCAGTTCCCCCATGCCTGATGGCAAAGGTGGGTTTTTAGAACTTTACGGAAGGCAGGGAGGTTAGGGGCAGTTCTAATCTCTGGGGGGAGTTGGTTCCAGAGAGTCGGGGCCACCACAGAGAAGGCTCTTCCCCTGGGGCCCGCCAACCGACATTTTTTAGTTGACGGGACCCGGAGAAGGCCCACTCTGTGGGACCTAATGGGTCGCTGGGATTCATGCGGCAGGAGGCGGTCTCGGAGGTATTCTGGTCCAATGCCATGAAGGGCTTTAAAGGTCATAACCAACACTTTGAATTGTGACCGGAAATTGATCGGCAACCAATGCAGACTGCGGAGTGATGGCGAAACATGGGCATACCTAGGTAAGCCCATGACTGCTCTCGCAGCTGCATTCTGCACGATCTGAAGTTTCCGAACACTTTTCAAAGGTAGCCCCATGTAGAGAGCATTACAGTAGTTGAACCTCGAGGTGATGAGGGCATGAGTGACTGTGAGTAATGAGTCCCGGTCCAGATAGGGCCGCAACTGGTGCACCAGGCGAACCTGGGCAAACGCCCCCCTCGCCACAGCTGAGAGATGGTTTTCTAATGTGAGCTGTGGATCAAGGAGGACGCCCAAGTTGCGGACCCTCTCCGAGGGGGTCAATAATTCCCCCCCCAGGGTAATGGACGGACAGATGGAATTGTCCTTGGGAGGCAGGACCCACAGCCACTCCGTCTTATCCGGGTTGAGTTTGAGTCTGTTGACACCCATCCAGGCCCCAACAGCCTCCAGACACCGGCACATCACTTCCACTGCTTCGTTGACTGGACATGGGGTGGAGATGTAAAGCTGGGTATCATCAGCGTACTGATGATACCTCACCCCATGCCCTCGGATGATCTCACCCAGCGGTTTCATGTAGATATTAAATAGCAGGGGGGAGAGGACCGACCCCTGAGGCACCCCACAAGGGAGAGACCTCGGAGTCGACCTCTGACCCCCCACTAACACCGACTGCGACTGGCCGGAGAGGTTTCCTTCTCCTCTCGCTTGCTTGCTTTGTAGCTGGCGCTTTTCTTTCACTGTGGTGACTCCTCCATTTGGCTGAAGCCAAGTTGATTCAGCAGGGGAGAAGTGCCCCCTTTTGTCTTTCCGTGCCCAGACACACCAGGAGCCAACAAAATGCTTTGTTCACTCTGGACTGCCAAAGCCTCCTTAAGCGCCAGTAAAAGGCCCCTCTGATAACCCAGAAAAGCCCAAGATGGTCAGGATTAAAGGGGAAAAGGCAGGAAACTGGCTGGGCCTTCGTGCTGCTCTCAAATTTTCTGGGAAATTTTTACAGGCTCGGGTTCTTAAGTAGAAAATGGTTCTTAAGAAGAGGTAAAAAAATCTTGAACACCCAGTTCGTATCTAGAAAAGTTCTTAAGTAGAGGCATTCTTAAGTAGAGGTACCACTGTATAATGCTGTATGTATATGTAACCCTTCTATTGAAACAGTGAAAACAGAGAAAGTTCATATAACTCTTCCTGCTATATGTGTACACAAGGGTATACTTGTTATAGATTTAACATTTTTACCTATGGTTCTAGAACTTGCTAACGTAACAAAGCATTATAATTATTGATGAATAATGTATCATAGTCTTCCAGAGTTAGTGCAGTGTTAAAGACATCATTTCGTTAAACAGTAGCCATGATGTTTGGATCTGATTAAAGTTAAGGTAAAGGTTCCCTCGCACATGCGTGCTATTGTTTCTGGCTCTAGGGGCAGTGCTCATTTCTGTTTCTAAGCCGAAGAGCCAGTCCTGTCTGAAGACGTCTCCATGGTCATGTGGTTGGCATGACTAAAAGCCAAAGACGCATGGAGCACTGTTACCTTCCTATCAAGGTGGTCCCTATTTTTTCACTTGCATTTTTACGTGCTTTGAAACTGCTAGGTTGGCCGAAGCTGGGACAAATAATTTGAGCTCACTCCATCAGCAGTGAGCTATGAGCTGGAATGTTAAATTGTGCTCACTGCCACGGCTCGTAAATTCTTGCGGGGCCAGCACGATTTTGCTGCTGCACCTGTGGAGGTAGCAAAATCGCACACGGAGCCATAGGTAAACCTGTGTTTCAGTGAGATTTTATCTGCGGCTCTGTGTGTAATTTTGCTACCTCCACAGGTGCAGCAGCAAAGAACCTATGGCCTCGCAAGAACCTATGGCCTCGCAAGAACCTATGAGCCATGGTGGCAAGCACAATTTAGCGTTCCAGCTTGTAGCCCACCGCTACATTCCATTATGCGGCACTAGGGATTTGAACTGCTGAACTGCCAACCTGCTGATCGACAAGCTCAGAATCTTAACCACTGAGCCACTGCGTTCCTATTAAAGACTCTGGTTAAAGATATATTAGGCCAAAAATAATGCAGTATTCAGGAACAACTTGAATTAAAAAGTTACCTTGACCATTATAATAAACCATTCTGAGATGGTAAGGTAATGCTGGATTAAAGAGGAATTAGCTGAATGAAATCATATCCCATTTTCTTCTTCTCCTTTCTAAATATCTTATAACTTGTTATGCAGCAATCCAACTAATACAATTCAAGCAATAAGGAAAGAATTTATGATAGAAGATTATCAATAGGCCAGTTAAAAAGCAATGCTTTGCACATAAAAAGCCCAGGGTTTCTTTATCCTAATTCCTTTCTTTTATGGAAAGAGATTACAATCTTATTTCTAGTTATGATAATTTGGCCAAAAGAAAGGAAAAAGTTTTATAATTTTATAAAGGTATGAGGTCTTTAGGATACTCAACTGTATGAAAGCAAAGCCAAAGGCATCTTTACCCTCCTCTGCATCTCATTTTGTAGAATGGCTGTTTAATTAGAAACAAGTTTCTCCACTGTGGGAAATATTGGCAATGGTATAAACAATAGAACACATTCAGAAGCTCTTGAATCCATCAGTTGCTTACATTACCTGACCTCTGTATGAACTAGAACTAGGCTACTGTTCGGTGAATTGCAGGGGGGGGTTTTTTCATTGGGAAACCAGGACTTTATAAAATAAATATTTAATTGAACATCCAGAATGACTGCTGAAATCACTAAAAAATATGATGCAGTATTAGTTTGGTTTTTGCAACCTCATAGGTACATATATAATATAATATAATAATATAAGGACAATCTTGACAAATAGCTATATTAGGTTTTTATTTATTTTTGGACTCCTGCTTTTTTACATTAAATCCAGAACTAGGAAGCTTCTTGTAGAATTGTAAAACAAACCAATTTCAATGAATGTTTGGTAACTGCTAGTTCCAACAGAAGAGAATATCTATAGCTTCATAGTTGAACTGTGAAGTCCTTGGTGCTCTATGAGCTTGCTTGCAGATAGTTGACTTTTAATTGCCTGGTTATTTATTGATACTGGGCTTTAAGGTTAATTAATGAAACAACTTTGCAACAATCTTAATTTTGTGTAGAGTTAATTAAGAGACTGTTGCCAAAGGATTTCTCTATCAAACAATTCTAATCTTTATATTACTCAATTGTATCATCAGTTGATGAAACAATGTACAAAATAATTGAAACTTTATTTAGACATACATTTATTTGGATAATTTAAGTTCTTATATATTAATAAGTGGTGCTCATTAAAATTTAAAAAATCAAACAACAAAAATAACATGACTAGAAATGTTGACTTATAAACCACCCAATCCAAGCTAATTCTGAGCAGCAATTATCATTCTTGTCAATTCAGATTAAGACACATAATTAAGGTAACCATAAAACAGCCCTAATCCAACAAATCACGAAGAAACAATATATAAAATATGGGAATAAAACAAACTACTCTAGCTTAATGTTTAATTCTATTTTTCTTCACAGCATGGTAAGGGGTTGTGGGAGGTGTTTGGAACATCTTGAAGCTACCACTGAACATGGTTTTTGTTATGTCCTGAAAATGTTGGGAAGTTTTCACTCCAGTCCAACAGGGGAGTAAAGTAGGAAAATTTTGATTGGTTCCTTGCTGGATTGGCCTTTTGTATACTGCTGCTGCTTGGAAGTTAATCCCTGAGTCTCCTGTCTCTTCAGTATCGGAACTTAACAGTTTAGGTATCATTATCAGTAGGTTTAAGTCAAAACATCCCCTTTTGGGGCAATTTTGCTTTGGCAATGAGTCCAGATTCATATATGGCTATAAACCAAAGTGTAATTTGTTTTATATTAACATGTGTGAACCTAGTCATTACAATTTGCAAATAATGATCTTTATCTTATTAGGAAGTGTGATCTCAACAGTATTATACCTTAAAACTCCAGGCACATTTTTTTTTTGTTTTCTTCAGCTTGCAGTACATAGTTATTTTTTTTATTATATGAATTATTGTTTTCACTCTGATCCTGGGTGCCTTAGATGATTAACTGCTGTGTTTATGTGACTTGGCATTGCATTTGTTCAGACAAGCCATGCAAATCTATTTAAAATACCTGGGTAAATTTCATGTAGAGAAAAAACCCAACACAATGAACCTTTAGCTTTCCACCTGAGAATAGACTAGCTTTCATCTTTGTGATTGAATACTAGCTTGAGTTTAATTCAGATTCATGTTGTGCCAGAGGATCCTTTGGCCATGCTTGTTGCATTTTGAAAATGCAGACATGGGTATCTCTTTCTTGGATCCTTGCCTATCAGGGCTTATAATAGAAAATATGACCAAGCAAGAATGAAACATAGAAACATAGAAGTCTGACGGCAGAAAAAGACCTCATGGTCCATCTAGTCTGCCCTTATACTATTTTCTGTATTTTATCTTAGGGTGGATATATGTTTATCCCAGGCATGTTTAAATTCAGTTACTGTGGATTTATCTACCACGTCTGCTGGAAGTTTGTTCCAAGGATCTACTACTCTTTCAGTAAAATAATATTTTCTCATGTTGCTTTTGATCTTTCCCCCAACTAACTTCAGATTGTGTCCCCTTGTTCTTGTGTTCACTTTCCTATTAAAAACACTTCCCTCCTGGACCTTATTTAACCCTTTAATATATTTAAATGTTTCGATCATGTCCCCCCCTTTTCCTTCTGTCCTCCAGACTATACAGATTGAGTTCATTAAGTCTTTCTTGATACGTTTTATGCTTAAGACCTTCCACCATTCTTGTAGCCCGTCTTTGGACCCGTTCAATTTTGTCAATATCTTTTTGTAGGTGAGGTTTCCAGAACTGAACACAGTATTCCAATGAAGGTTTTTTCAAGAGAAGAAATTCTGATTGAATTAAAGGAAGAGAAATTGAACTTTTAATAACCAGAAGGAGTCTGGGATCTTTTTAGATAACATGTTTTATTTAAAGGCAGAAGTTTTCATGATCTGCAATATTACTTCATCAGGTACATAGAGTGGTTAGGCACATCGCCGCCAATCTCTGCCTCCACGTGTTGCAGTTTTTGCCTCCACGTGTCATGTTTTCAGCCTCCGCATGCCCCACTTTTGGCCTCTTTACATTGTATTTTTGGCCAATTCCAGGCATGGGGATCGCTACCAATTCATGCTGTCTGCAACCTGCTGAAAACGTGATGCTCAGAGGCCAAAAATGGGGCATGTGAAAACTGAAAATGTGATATGTGGAGGCCAAAAACACGGCAATCAGCGGTAATTGCTGTGGCGATCCCCACAGCCTAGAACCAGACACAAACGCAACACATGGAGGTGTTGATGGGCTGTGGCAATCCCCGCAGCCTGAATCACGCTGTGATAATGTGCTGAAGCTGACCAGGCTGTAAGGATGCTAGCCAGGTGAATACCAATCGATGCTGGTAGGCAGAGGAAGATTTTTTTCCTTCTTTTTCCTCTCAAAAAGTGAATGTGCGTATTATACTCTGGAGCATCTTATACTCCAAAAAATATGGTATTTTCATTTAGGAGAAATTAAAGTAATATTTCTTCAGCATATTGAGAAATGGGGACTTTGGCCACTAGGAGGCAGAGAACAGTATGAAATTCATGACATCCCATATTTTTGGGTCTTGAAATGTTTATGACAGTTCTGTTCCATTGAAATTAAAAAAGAAAACTAAAACAGTTAAAAATAACCATTTAAATTAGTGCCGAGAAGATATTTTTTTCTTTTAGGAAACTAATTGATACAATGATATACCTTCCCCAAAGGGGGGGAACCTTATAAATGTATTATGGTTTTAATTAATTTTGGCATGAATCCAAAATAAATTCTGCAAAGGTAACAATATTACATGTAATCAAATTGGTAGGCAAAATATGCAATCATGCATAATTTTCTACAAATATTTGCTTCATTGTTTCACATTATTTCACTTCTATTCCATTATATCTGTTGCAATTTTTGCACTGTCCACCCACAATCCAATTTTACAAAACTTTGGATCCAGCATTTGCATTCCATAGTCCGTAAGATTGCAGTAGCAACAATCCACAACCACATGATGAAAAACCAGCTAATTATCATGATGGGGCATTTGGGGAAACTATTTTGGAATTTATAATGAACAATCAAACTTCACTGGGGGAGATAATACAGGTGACAGAAGCTGATCCTTTTGCAGACAAACAAGCTTCTGCACACTCAAAATGTATATTTTGCCTTTCCTCTTCAACCTCAGAACAGCATTCAGTTTTCCAAATTTTATTTTCTCAGTCTTGTGAAGGAAGTGGGACTGAGAAATAATGTCTGATCCAAAATCATCCATGAAGCTCCATGGTCCACTGGAGAACTAAAATTGGATTTCCTTGGTCCACATTTGAAATATTATATTACTGCCTGATATTACAGGTCTCAGCCAATAAGTTAATTGTATTAGCATCCAGATAGATTTAGGATAGCCACACCTGGACCTCTCATTCCAAAAAGCTAGGAGATTTATGTCTAGTAGAGTGGTATCTCTACCTAAAAATGCCTCTACTTACGAACTTTTCTAGTTAAGAACCGGGTGTTCAAGATTTTTTTGCCTCTTCTCAAGAACCATTTTCCACTTACAAATTGGGCCTCCGAAATTGTAACCGGAAAAGGCAGGGAGAAGCCTCCGTGGGGCCTCTCTAGGAATCTCCTGGGAGGAAACAGGGCCGGAATAGGCAGGGAGAAGCCTTCGTGGGCCTCTCTAGGAATCTCCTGGGAGGAAACAGGACCTCCACCCTCCCTGTGGTTTCCCCAATCACACACATTATTTGCTTTTACATTGATTCCTATGGGGAAAATTGCTTCTTCTTACAAACTTTTCTACTTAAGAACCTGGTCACGGAATGAATTAAGTTTGTAAGTAGAGGTACCATTGTTGTTGTTCCAGATTGAGAAAGAAGTTGAGAAGCAAGATGAGAAATACATACTTGGATCAATTCCAGAATCCTTGCAAACAACAAAGAAACTCTTCCTTGCAGAAAATACTCTTGTTTTGTCATTCCTACTGACAAAATAAGATCACTCCACTGGAGGTGGAACAAGGGCAATTGTAAAACGTTCTAAAATGCAGTACATTTGGCTTATGAATTTCCTCAGGCTTCAGGAATTTTCAGCTTTATTATGCTTCAGCCCACGGAGTGGGAGTGTTTGGGGCAGCCTGTACTGATTTTTGTACAGGAGTAGCGTTACTGAGAAATGCTTAATCCTCCACAAAGAAGTATGCTCTGGGTTTGCTTTCACGTAAAACCTTTGCCGCAGCTCTCTGGCTTCTGCTGCTTGGGTGATTTACATGAATGGTGGGTGGTAAAATATATACCATCCGTGGATGAAAAACCTAAGTCCTCCTTGCTCCCTGGTCAAAACAGGTTCCTTTCTCCCCAAAGAGCTAATGTTATTATTGAACAGAAAATGGAGCATTGTGTATATTAAAAGGACTTTAAAACTTGTACAAATTGCTCATTTCCAACAACAGATTAAATGCTCAAAAATGTCAATGCCATCAGTTCTCCTATTAAAAGAGCAAAGGCTTCTCTTCAAAATCAAGAGCTTTGCAAAGAGCAGTTTCATAAGATAATGGTGCCCTTTCAGAGTTGTGGATAATGCCTTCAGGAAATAGCTATCCCATAAAAGCGATGATTTCTACTTAATGTTTCAACTGCATCATTTTAATGAGTTAAGAGGATACATACCAAGTCATTTCCTTTGTAAATTACAATCAGGCAGGCAAGAAACATTTGGCAATTACAGGCAAACTTCTTTCTTGACATTCTCAGGTTGGAACCAAATTTCCTTATATGAAATAATTATTAATTAATGTCTACCTTGGCTGGATTTGAATAAAGCCATGGTTATTTAACCACAATTTAGTGAATAAACCACATTTGCCTAGGTCAGGGGTAGGCAAAGTTGGCTCTTTTATAACATGTAGACTTCAATTCCCAGATTTCCTGAACTAGCATGATTGGCTCAGGAATTCTGGGAGTTGAAGTCCACAAGTCATAGAAGAGCCAATTATGCCTACCCCTGACCTAGGTTCATTCAACATAAGCCATATTTTACCATGGTGCCAAAACCAAATACCCCCACTCTTGCTCAGTGTAATGTATGAATCGAGGGGTTCATACAGCTGTCTCTATCAGCAACATTCACTGATGAATATCCAGAATTAAACTTGGTTTATGAGAGTTTTTCACACGAATCATGAATCTCATGAAAACATAGTTTTCTTGTTCTATGATTTATTGAATGAGCTTCAACTGGTTACTAAACCAAAATATGAAAAATTACATCATGGTTCAAAACATTGTGCGAAACAGTTCTAAAATGAGGGGCAGTACAAATAAACCAAGAACATGATGCAGTTGTTTCAGCTGTAAGATTAAAAAAATAAAAAATAGACTTAATCAGGGTAAACAAACTAGGCCGATTGACCAAAGTATTTACAGAAAAGGTAGATTTGAAGATGAGGTTTGAAAAGCAAGAAAAGTAATATCTACTTGGTAGTCTTGGAACTACATTTTAGCCTGTTTCACAGTATGCACGAAATCAAAATAGGATTTACTACAGTAAGGATTAGCGTGCTGTATAAATCTAGGCCATTAGATTCAAAACCCTTCAGCTTACCAGGCAGGCCCAACTGCGCATTAAGCAAAATGAAGCAATTGCTTCAGATGACCGATGTTAGGGATCAGTCTCCATTTACTAGTTATTCTTTCTGAATATTCATTTTTTAAATTTTATTTATTTATTTATTTATTTATTTATTTATTTTGCCCAATACACAATGAGGGTATATATACACATAGTAAAATACATGATGAAGGTTATAGAGGAGATACTCATAGTAAAATATATCTATGCAAGAATAGAAAAGAAGATATAGTAATAGAACATATCAATGAAATAATAGAAGAAGAGATATAGGAATAGAAGAAAGGTATAGGAGATATAGGAAAGCAATAGGACAGGGGACGGAAAGCACTCTAGTGCACTTGTACTTGCCCCTTACTGACCTCTTAGGAATCAGGATAGGTCAACTGTGGATAAGCTAAGGGTAAAGTGTTGGGGGTTTGGGGATGACACTACGGAGTCCGGTAATGAGTTCCACGCTTCGACAACTCGGTTACTGAAGTCATATTTTTTACAGTCAAGTTTGGAGCAGTTAATATTAAGTTTAAATCTGTTGTGTTCTCTTGTGTTGTTGTGGTTGAAGCTGAAGTAGTCGCCGATAGGCAGGACGTTGCAGCATATGATCTTGTGGGCAATACTTGGATTTTGTTTAAGGCGTCTTAGTTCTCCATGATGATTTGTTACCAACCTTGTCTTTCAGATATTTCAATAGTAAACCTATCATTATTGAAACTGAGTCTGATCACCTTGCTGCTGGTCACCCTCTTTCCTTCCACCTTTCCCAGCATTAGAGCCTTTTCCAGAGAGCCAGGTCTTCACAATATGTGTCCAAAGGATGGTTTGAACCTGGCCATTTTTACTTTAAGTGAAACTCTGGGTTGATTTTGTTCAATGATCCATTTGTTTATTTTCTTTGCTGCCTATGATATTCAAGTACAACTTCAGCACATAGGCAGATTCAAAATGTATTTACAAAATTACAGTGGTATCTCTTCTTAAGAACTTAATTTGTTTCGTGAGCAAGTTCTTAAGTAGAAACATTTGTAAGTAGAAGCAATTTTTCCCATAGGAATCAATGTAAAAGCAAATAATGTATGCAAACCCATTAGGAAAGAAATAAAAGCTCGGAATTTGGGTGGGAGGAGGAGGAGGGGGAAGAAGAGGAGAAGGACAGTCGCTGCCAAAGGAAGAAGGTGAGGTGAATTAAAAAAAATCCAAAACTTTAAGGCTTAAAAAAAAAAAGAGGGACTCTAAGGCGGCGAGGAGGAGCATGCATCTCCAATACACCCGGTGTGAGGCTGCCTCCCACACATTGCCTCCCATACACTGGCTGCTGCTGATGATACCTGCTTCCTCTTCCTTCCCATGCTGAAGGGCTCCCCTCTTCTCTCGCTTGCTTTGTAGCCGGAACCTTTCCTTCGCTGTGGTGACCCTTTGGCTGCCCAGAGCGAAGGGAGCGTTTCTTTTCTCTGGGTGCTGGCAGAAGTTTATTCTCTCTCCAAGCGCCCAGAGAAAGGAAAATGCTTTGTTCGCTCTGGACTGCCAAAATCTCCTTAAGTGCCACCGAAAGGCTCCCCTGGTCACCCAGAAAAGCCCAAGATGGCTGGGATTAATGGGGTGAATGGCAGGAAACTGCCCGTCCTTCGTGCCGCTCTCAAATTTCCTGGGAAATTTTTCCGGGCTCAGGTTCTTAAGTAGAAAATGGTTCTCAAATGGAGGCAAAAGAATCTTGCACACCCGGTTCTTATCTAGAAAAGTTCTTAAGTAGAGGCGTCCTTAAGCAGAGGTACCACTGTATATTCTAGATATTTTTAGAACAAGATAAATTACCTTAGTAAAACCTGAAGAATAAAAATCACCATCAAAACAAAATTCCGTGCATATTTCAGACTAAAAATACTTTACTGTACTGCCTGGATCATAAACAACTCTGCTGTTATGCTGAATGAAGTTGTCCTCCCAGTTAGCAAATTACCAAGTTAGCCGGGACGACAGCACTCAAGAAGACAAAGAGGAATATTCTATGCAGCCTGCTAGGCTAACCCTCTAAATTAATTTACGGTCTTTGGATTCTTTCCCTGCCAATTTATAAATAACATTCAACCACGAATCTAATCAACGGAGTAAGTGGGATGGGGAGTGAGTGTGCCTTTTTGCCTGCGGCTCTGAGCAAATGTCTTGGCCTTGCTCTAGCATGAATCTCAGTTTAATTTCTCTAGCCTGAATGGTTCATAGTTAAACCAGGACCATATTGTTTTTGTCCATGGATCCTGTTCTAAAACTATCTGAAATAGGGCTCCTCAGGCTGGGTGGTCCATACAAGAACAAAGATACATTATTGATATGCAGAGCCAAGGACTTAATGGGAAATTATTAGGATCCTACATTGGGTTAAGACAAAATATGCTCTTGTGAGTTTGTAAAACAAGCTACCACTATTCTGTTTGGGGAAAAGTAACTTTACTTGGTTACCTGTAATATTTTAATAAAATAATATTTTAATAATTTTAATAAAATACTCCATGTTTTGTTCATTCACACTTTTACTCCTTTCACATATACGGCAGAAGACTGGCGCATAAGTGCACCAGTGTACCTTCCGTCCCCTGTCCAATTGTCTCTCCTTATCTCATTTATCTTTTCTTCCTTTCAAATATGTTCACCTATACTTTTATATCTTATCTTCTATTCTTTTCTTTACTTATATTATTACATATCTTTCTCTTCAATGTGTATTATGTATCGGACAAAATAAAAAAATAAAAAATCTGATTATGATATCCAAACAAAATATAAAATTTACTTCCTTTGCCCAGTGTTTAGACTTTCAGCAATTCAAGTGCTAGAATTCTTAACAATAGCCCTGCTGACTGGGCAGTTCTTAGCACTGGAAGCAATGCAGCTGGAAGTCACCAAAGTTAGGAAACTCAATGCTGCCCTGTCTCTTCAGGCCCATTTATTCTAATTGACATCTGCTACATTAATGGTAAACAGTACATTGAAGGTGTCACACTGTACTCACTTGCTATAAAAAATGACCCATAGCATTGGAGGAATTATAGAGATGGTCCTGAAAATGGGGATGCTAGAATTTTATATAAATCGATTTATAAAAAAATAATGATGTGATTGCATCTGGAATATGTGCATTTCTGGCCAGCACACCTCAAAAAGGATGTAGTGAAGCTAAAGAAGATTCAGAGAAGGGAATAAGATGATCAAAGGGCTGGATCAGATTCCCTATCAGGAAAAGTTCTGACATTTGGATCTTTTCAGTCTAGAAAAAAGGCAATTAAAGGGTTTGATTAAGCTATACAAAAAATATGGGTGGTATGGATAAAGTAGAAAAGGAGAAGCTATTTTCCCCTTCCCAAAATACTGGATGCAGAGCCTAGCCAGTGAAATCAAGACAGACAAAAATAAATTTATCTTTTTTACACTGTCAGAGAGAGATTTATCAAGTTAGAGGCAAGAGTCAAGGAAGGAACTAATCTGGACTCGGTACATAGGCATAAGAGGGCAGGGTCTGACCAGGGGCTGGCAGCTCCCGGGATGTGGGGGACGCTGTCCTGGAAGCTCCAACTGACTGGTGGTTGGGTGCACATGCCCGGCGTGAAATTTGCTTCCTATGCATGCCCCGGAAGTGAAATCTCACGCAAGGACGTGAGCGACCGTGAGTTTTTGGTGATTTTTGGCATTTTTTTTACTTCCATGCATGTGCTGAAGGAAAAGACTGGCAAAAATCACTGAAATCTCACCTTTGCATGTGTCCTCGTGTCTCCTTGCCTTTCGTAAGCTCCTTAAGACCCACCTGTGTCGTCAGGCATGGGGGAACTGAGACATCTCCCCCGGGCATATACAATTTATGAATGGTATGTGTGTATGTATGTGTGTTTAGAAAATGGGGTTTTTTAAATGTTTTTAGTAGAAATTTAGATTTGTTATAAATTGTTTTTCACTTTGTTGTGAGCCGCCCCGAGTCTGCGGAGAGGGGCGGCATACAAATCTAAATAACTAAATAACTAAATAAATAAATAAATAAATAAATAGTGATGGGCGAACCCAATGGTGTTCGGGTTCAGCAAGTTTGTATGAACTTTATGCAAAATTCGGCCAAACCCGAACCAAACCTGAATCCAAACAGGGAATCCCACAAAGAGATTCTGGGGGCGGAGGTTTGATGTCACATATACCGGCAGGTTGCTAAGGATGCCAAGGTGATCACTTCCTGGATTCTATGGAATCCAAGAAGTGATAACCTTGGCGTCCTTAGCAACCTGCCGGTGACGTCAAGGCTTCGCCCCTGGAATCTCTTTGTGGGAGGGATTCCCCAGCTCCTTCAAAGGGAGGTCTTCACGTAAAAATGAACATTGTTATTTTTACGAAAAAGGATGCCACAGCGGCGCTGCAAGCAAAGGGCAGTCCTTTCACATAAAAATAAACAGGTGCACCCATGTTTCTGCATGCGTGGAAGCAAAACAAACTCGCCAAAACACGGGTGCACCTGCGGCTCCGTACGTGATTTTGCAACCTCTACAGGTGCAAAATCAAAATCGTGCTGGCCCCGCAAGCATTTACGAGCCGCGGCGGCGAGTGCAATTTAGCATTCGGGCTAGTAGCACACTGCTGGTTGAGAACCACTAACATTTTTCTTGTCAAGATTTCAGAAGTGTTTTGCCATTGTCTCCTTCGTAGGGTTGAGAGAAACTGACTGGCCCAAGATCATCAGCTTGCTTTGTAGCTCAGGCCACAAAACAGAGTCTCCCAATTTGTAGGCTGATACATTAACCAACTAAACTGGCTCCTGTATAAAATACTTAAAAACTAAATAGTATGCAATTATGTTTATATTTACTTTCTCAATATACAATTAAAACCTTATTCCACACTTTCAACGAATTGGAAATAGTATGTTAGTATGGCTGCTGTCTTACAGCTTGCCTTTAGCAGGAATACAGCAAGACATTTTATGGGGAATACAAATCGTGCATCTGCATTTAGTAGACAGTGCGCTTCCCTACTTGTGCCTCTTAATTTTAGAATTACTTTGAGAATCCTTTTTATAATCTTTGTTTCTAACTTCTTCGTGCCATGAAGGATTTACTTTCACTTGACATATGAAGTAAATTTCATATTTCAGAAAAGGTGTCAAAACAGCCTTTCACTATAGTGAGTAATGATCAGAATTGATCTTTGACCTATGTATGTGAAAGAAAGAAGGAAAGAAAAAAGAAACAAATTGGGAGGTCTGTTCTCTAAAAAGAGCTTTGGCACTTCAAGTACTTGGAAAAAAAGGGAAAGGAAAGGAATTTAAAGAGTATACAATCCGTTGACATTCTGAGCTAGGAAACACAATCTGCAGTGTTTAAAAGTACCCATATCTCCAAACCAAAATTAAGTAGGGAAGAAATATTCCAGAAGACTTCTATCCAAAAGATAGGGAAAGGACATCTTCTGGAAGAACTGCTCCTGCTCCTTCTTAGCTAACTTTGAAAGGGGAGTGGAAGATAAACTTTCATGCTTGTTCAATTGTTCCTCAGTAAGGGAGAGGTAGTCAGAGATGAAAAATGGTGATAGTGCATTGCGGCGCAGGCGGAGTAACACTCGGACACAGAAGGTTTTTGGGTATAATGGGGTCACTTTATTAAATCAGATATCAATTAATTAATTAACCAATTAAACCACGTGACCTGCAGGGGTCATAAATCAAATGGGGGCGGAGTCAACTGTCACCAACCTCATCTGAGCAACTCTCGGGCGAAAGCTCCTTGCCTGGGCGTAGGGGAGTGGTAAAATTATGCCTGCCCCCTACCCCGTGCCACGCCCCCATGGCGTGTGGGATGGCTCGCCCCTGGTCTCTAGTAAGCCCCAGCCAGCGAGCCCCAGGAGCGACCCCCTCCCCCCATCCAAGCCGGTTGAGCCCTGTAATACGAGAAGGAGATCGCCCCTCACCTCACTAGAGGCGCCCCTAAAGGAGATCACACAGTTGCTGCTTACGCCCATTTCCGCCCCCTTTCGCCCCCCCCGTGACCTTGGGGGGGAAACTAGTTGGTGAGTACACCCCCTAACCACACTCCCATGCACAAAGTGGAGCAGGCGAAAAAAAAACAGCCACAGTTCAGCCAATCTACTGTGACTGCAAAAAATTCCTACTCGGCCCCCCAAGGAGCGACCCATGGTTGCAAAACAACTCCAAGCCATCTTGGAAGAAAGATGATCTAGAACAGAGCTGTCAAACCTGTGCCTGCGGGCCGAATATATCACGTGCTTGCCCCGCCCCTGCCGGGTTTAGCGAAAGGGGAATCCTGATACGTCATGTGACACCACTGTGATGCCATGACTTTGACATCCCTGATCTAGATCTCTTTTAATCCAATCCTAGATTGGACTACAGTCCCACAAGCTAAAAACTTGGAAAGCTGCAATTCCATCCTATCTAGCAGATCAAAGAAAGCTCTTATAATAACGAGCCTCCATACTCCCAGATCTGGACTTGTAGTTTAAGAGTGGTTCTTTATCTGTATGATCTTGTAAAGATGTTAGCCACATGCTGTGCTCTACTCTTATAGTACAGGTCAGGCAGCGGTTCCTACCTTTTGCTGCTATCAGAACGCTCCAGGAGACCAATAGCAGATGGGCCCGTCCTCACGTGAGATTCGGCTTCTGCGCATGCTCCAGAAGCCAAATCTCATGTGAGGACGCACACGCAAGTGAGATTCGGCAATTTTTTCCACGTGTGCAGAAGCAAAAAAATGCCAAAAATGGGAGAAATCTCACATGTGAGAGTGTCCTCGCATGAGATTTCGCTTCTGGCGCATGTGCAGAAGCCAAATCTCATTCAGGCACACATGTGCAAGCCTCAGGGGCGCAGAGATGCATGCACATCTCAATTTCCGCTAATGGATCACCGATCCTACACCTACCGGCTGCAACCCAGTACTGGTACAGGTGATTTAGAAAGCAAATTATTTCTTGCAAATTAAAGCTGGTCCCACTATATGACTTCCAGCATGCAACTTTCTATTTGATTTAGGTAATTAAAAGGTTTTCAAGCATATGTATTCTTTCATAACTGATTTTATTAACTTAAAGTTTAGGTTTTATTAAGTTTATATTGAGAAGCAGGATACCACAATTCGCTTCTTACTCTGCTGCAGAGCCCCAGACTACGACATCGAACATGCTAACAAATTATCCACATTACTAATGTGGGCAACCAACTGCCCATACCCCATTATCTTCCTTGGAGACCTCAATCTACCACACATCAACTGGTCCTTAAATGTTGACCTATCCAGATTCCTAAGAGGTCAGTAAGGGGCGAGTACAAGTGCACTAGAGTGCCTTCCGTCCCCTGTCCTATTGCTCTCCTATATCTCCTATACCTTTCTTCTAGTCCTATATTTCTTCTTCTATTCTTTCATTTATATGTTCTATTACTTTATCTTCTTTTCTATTATTTCTTAGATATATTTTACTATGAGTATCTCCTCTATAACCTTCATCATGTATTTTATTATGTATATATAGATATATACCCACTAAAACCCTCATTGTGTATTGGACTAACTAACTAACTAACTAACTAACTAACTAACTAACTAACTAACTAACTAACTAACTAACTAAATAAATAAATAAATAAATAAATAAATAAATAAAATTGTTGCATGGCATTTTTGGCTGAGTTCAACCAAACACAATGACAGAGTGTGTATGAACTCACCTAGGAAAACCGGTCTTGTGCATTTGTTTTGCTGCTAGTTTTCCCCAGAGCTCCTATGAGGATACCGCCTGCTCTTTCGATGTACCATTCTGTACCATGAGGAGAGGGCTTCTCTTTTCTCTTTTGTGTCCTCCAGAAACAGGTGGGGCTGACATTCCAGAAACCGTAGAGGTTTGACGAAATTGACAGAATGAAATATATCGGTTTAATGAAGATGGATTTCAAGACCTGGCTAGTATCAACGATTCAGCATACCTCTGGCAAAGTTATTTAGTGCCTAGGATTGCAATCTAGAAATGAAGAGTGACAAATCTGCCTTTAGAGATGGCGTGAAGCCCTTTCAGCAGGAGCATAAAGTCATAGGTTCTGACACCGGACTGATGTTTATTATTAAATTTAAATTTGGTATGTGTTAAATCACCTGATTTTAGGTTGCAATGAAGAACAAAGCAGTATGGTGTTCTTGTTTGTAGCTATATTCTGGAATATTTAATGTTTAATTATACTACATTATTATTTTATTGGTATTACTTCTTAGCTTTCTGATTAATACTGAAAAGTGGAACAGCAGGGTATCAATTTCTTAAATAGATACTGATAAAAAAGGAACTTTCCTAAAATAACATATGTTTTAGAACAATACAGAATTAACATGCAGTATGTCAGAAAGAAATCACATGGAATTCAGTAGACTTAATTCTCAATTAAAGAAAGCATAAGTTTGAAAATTCATGGGCTTAGATTCCAGCTATTGGTGTTTAATGAAAAGTGTCGGTATCATTGTTTCAGTTAAAAGCCTTTTTAAACTAAACAAAAAGAGTGGAAAAAGACCCACAAACTTGGCACAAATTTATCTTTCTCTCTATTTTTGGACTCAGTTTTGGAACTTTAAATATTTCCTTTTATGGTTGAAAAGGAACATAGTTTCCAATGGTGCAATTGTATAGTTAACACTGTTTTACTCTGCCAACATATATGTGTGTGATTTTAAACACCCAGTAAAAAAAAACTGAAAATGAGAACTATGCTATAAAATCTCACTCATTGTTCCACATATGGTGTGAACAGAGGGAATTAGTTTAGACAATCTGCAGCTAATGTCTGGGAAATATTACATTTAAAACTATATGTGTTGAAGGTCTCTGATGTTTAAATACATGTTCATATAAATATTATGAAAACCTCTGCTCCTTTCATGAAGTCAAATGAGATATAGTCTGCTTGTATCCATCTTTTCCAGCAGTGTTTTATCTCTCTGTAAGCGTTGGTGCACACCTACCCAACTATTTATTTGAGCAAATTTCATGTATCAAGGTGCATGCTGGACCTGAAAATACTTTTTAAAAAATAATCTTACTCGCTGGAGTTTTATATTCAACTTTAATTATCTCTTCTATGTTTTTAAGGTTCTAGCTGAAAGTTTTGTTGATTTTGAGATCTACACCATTAGATCCAAACTTTCCTATCATTACCTCTGAGAAAACCAGAGCTGTGGAACAAGGCTTAAAGTGAATCATTTTATGGCGAGAAGGGTGACCTATTAATTTAATAAATAAATACGGCTTCCACATGACTGTTAAGGACACTGGAACCCACGGGAAACACTATAATCAAATGACCATGGGATTACTGTCCTTGATTGGCCAGCGAACTCACATGAACTGAACCCCATCGACAATCTATGGTGCATTGCCAAGAGAAAGATGAGATACATGAGCCCGAACAATGCAGAAGAGCTGAAGGCCACTATTGAAGCATCCTGGTCTTCCATAACACCTCAGCAGTGCCACAGGCTGACAGCTTCCATGCCATGCTACATTGAAGCAGTAATGACTACAAAAAAGGGCCCAAACGAAGTACTGAGTGCATATGCATGCTTATACTTTTCAGAGGTCTGATATTGTTCTGTGTACAATCCTTTTTTAGTTGATTGCATGTAATATTCTAATTTTCTGAGATGGTGGATTTGGGGTTTTCATGAGCTGAACTCCATAATCACCAAAATTATGACAAACTACAGTTTGAACTCTCTTGCCTTGCATGTTATGAATATCTTTCATATATTAAGTTTCACCTTTTAAGTTACAGTACTGAAATAAATGAATGTTTGCACAATATTCTAATTTTTCAAGTTTCATCTGTATGCTAATTTGATAAAGAAAGTTATGTCAAAAAGCAAACAATTTTGTGGGGGAAAAAGAACATTTTAATTCATATTATAGTGAGATACTTAATTATTATCCATGAAAGCTTACTGCCATACTGCCTGAGAATTTTGGATGTTGTAATTCCAATGCATCTAGTGAAGTCAGGTTACAAAGAGCTTCCATTTAGAATTAAATAATCTGGTAATACCTTTCATTGTCCTTCCCTTCATTTTGTTTTGTTCTGATTATTTTTCTAATTGTGTAATCCACTTAAATTAGAGCAATCAATGTTGTGTTTTATTGTATGTCTTACCATGCATATCTTTAATTCTTGTTTTTATTTACATCTATTAAACATTCATTACAGGCTTTTCCTATAATAAACTTTGGAGGAAAACTAACATTGAGTACATTATTTTATGTACGCTGAGAGCATATGCACCAAGACAAATTCCTTGTGTGTCCAATCACACTTGGCCAATAAAATTCTATTCTATTCTATTCTATTCATTACATCTTATCTTTCTGTTTCTCAAAGGAATTCAGGATATGTATAATTTTCTGTCTCACAACCCTGGGAAGTAGGTTAGTCTGCATGAGAGCTTACCCCCTAGGTTTCATGGCTGTGTAGAGATTTGAACTAAATATGTTATACCTTAATTAAAATGCTAATTATTGAATTAAAACATGTTCTCCAATATTGAATGTACAGTTTTGTTTGTTGGAATCATGTCATATACTGTACATGGGAAATATCAGGTGCTTAAATTATTTCTAAACTATTAAGCTTTTGTAGAGTTTGCGTTCTCTTGTTGTGTGTTTCCTGCATCTGAATGGCAGGATATTGCATAAGTGATTTTTAAGAATAATAGACTACAAGAATTGGGTTCAGTATCTGCAAATGCCCATGGTAGCATATAAACTATTAGGCAGAATATAGTTGTTGGTACGATCCTGCGACTGAGTGATAGATATCCGAGTTTGGGTTTGGGTCCTGGAATATTGGATCGACTAGGCAAACTCAGGCCCTCAGCAATTGGCTGCCTTTACAGCCATTTACAGTGTTCCATTATCATATTTTAGAACAGATTTCCCAAAAATTGGCATTAACTTTGTTTTTAGAAAAATCACACTCATAAGTTCACAGATGCTAAATTCACTTAATGGCCGCTGTCAAAAAACTCTCATAAAATTGGGTCAAGATAAAGTCTAATTTTAAGACCATCACAAAGTACATCCATTATGGGCAGTCCCCTTTCTAGTCATAACTCAAACACTACCCACAAACCTTTTTCAAAATATTTGGAAACATATTTTAGATTTCTAGTGTTAGAACTGCCCATGTCTTTTTTATTCCTGAAAATGATTTTCAATAATATTGTTCACAGATGGAATACTTTCTGTGATTAAAATATTTTTATTCATTTGCAAACTTGATTACCAATCCTTTAGCTAGATGTAACTGGAGGATTAATGGAAGGTAGATAAATGACTGCTTGCTCTAAAACAAAATCAATATAGAAAAAATAAGGTCATTACTGACGTTTTTATTCCACACCTGCCAACCTACAATTCATTTGTGTGTGTTTGAAATGAATATCTTTTCTAAAATTAGCATTATAATACCAAAATACATGTTGATGCCTTATTTCTATTCCTGTGAAAGCCAACTTTCTTTTATTGGAAATAATTGTATGCAAACAAGCCTGGAATGAAAAGAGACATGAAAGAAAGAACTTTTGAAAACTTCTCATTTGGTGCCATCAGCTAAATATTTCAAAAGCAAACAGGAATGAACTAACTGTATTTTTGCAAGTTTGGTCTGAACATATGAAGAGGGCATTTAGATCTGGAATTCTATCAACTAACAGCTACTATACAGGGAGCATACTTTAAAATTGACCTGAGTAGTTCGTATACTGAATATTCAGTATTTTTTGTGGCTCTTGAAATTTGAAATAAGCTTAAAGGTAACAGCTGATAAAGTTATTGATCATTAAACAAAACTTCAACATTTCCAAAATAACATCATTTCCATTTACTTTCTATTTGATTTGTTTCAACCACTGCAGACCAACCTTAAAAAAAGAACTAAGGGCAAACTTCACGCAGATTCAAATTTAAGGATTCTTTTAGTAATCTTAGATTGTAAGGTCTACAGGTATTTTTATTGAAGCTCAATTTTTTTTCCTGTAAGAGACTTCTTAATGCAGATGCCTAGCTTTGGTCTCTTTATAATTTAATAACACACACCTTTTGGTTTATAATTACAGTATGTTGGTTATGTCCATATGTGAGAAATTAGAACTTGGATTATAGAACCTTACAGCAGTAGAAAACTGCTGAAATCTTTAAGTTTCCAGCTTAGGGAATAAAATGCATCTTGCAGAACCAGAAACAAACTACTGGAGAACAGGAATATTTTATATCATTTAATTGTGTTAAAATAATACTTGGGTAATTCCTATTTCCCAGCATAGTAATGCTTTTAATGAATACCAGGCACTGACAAGATATACAGTATCTTGGAAATTTAGATAGATAATTTTACATGGAGAGATAATCTTTTTAGGCAAAGGGTTCCAATCCCTTAATCATCTTGGTTGCTCTTTTTTGTACCTTCTCCAGAGTTTCAATGTCTTTTTTGAAGGTCACCACACTTCAAAAAAGACATTGAAACTCTGGAGAAGGTGCAAAAAAGAGCAACCAAGATGATTAAGGGATTGGAAACCAAGACTTACAAAGAGAGACTGAGGGAACTGGGCATGGATAGCCTAGAGAAAAGGAGGGCCAGAGCGGATATGATAGCAGTCTACAAGTATACGAGGGGATGTCACAGAGAGGAGGGGATCACTTTATTCTTCAGGGCACCAGAGGGTCGGACGAGGAACAACAGCTGGAAGCTGACCAAGGAGAGATTCAACATGGAGATAAGGAGGAACTTCCTGACGGTCAGAGCGATCAACCAATGGAACAACCTACCAGTGGACGTTGTGAACTCCAACACTCTGGACATTTTTAAGAGAAGATTGAACTGCCACTTGACTGGTGTACTATAGGGTTCCTGCTTGGGCAGGGGGTTGAACTCGATGGCCTTCATGGTCCCTTTCAACTCTAACAGTAAATAAATAAATAAATAAAAATCATGTTCACTTCCTGGGTGATTTCTTTGACATAATGAACTTCCATTTTAAACCTCATTTTTAAATCTTAATTATAAGACAATGGATGCTGGCATTATTTCTAACTTCTTGCGAGGTGTCAGCAATAACAGTCTGATGAAATCGAGTGGGGTAATTAAGTAGCATTAAATATGAGGAGAAGGGTAAGATAGGTTGCCACATTGCAACAATTACAAAGTCATTAAAACCCCTTTAAAGTAGTTTCCCTAAGAAGTACCAAATAAATATAAATGATGCTAAAATAGCACATGGAAGGAGATGATGAAGCTACAGCAGCATCATATTATTTGCACGGGACAAAAAGAAACCTAAAGCCACAATAACTGCATTATCATGTCGGCCAGGGTCTCCACTATTTTCCTGAATAACAAAAAATTGGCTATTCTGATGTTGGGATGATGGTGAGTTGCCCCAGAGTAAGGCTGTGTGTGTGATGGAGAGGACCAGTTTTCAGACTCCTTACTAGCTTGTATCTGCTTGTGTACGTAAACTTGTAACATGTTCTCTTGCTCTATCTGTTTGATTCTCCTGAAGCAGATGACTGGTCTAACACCTGGCAACTTCAAATATCAACCAACAAATGCTCTACCCTCCACATTGGCAAAAAGAATCCTAACCGCACATACGAACTGAATAAACAACCTCTCACTGCTAACCCACATTCTGTAAAAGACCTTGGAATACTAATATCGAATGACCTAAGTGCTAAAGCCCACTGCAACAATATCGCCAAAAAAGCCTCTAGAGCAGAGGTCCCCAACCTTTTTAGCACCAGGGACCGGCTTTAAGTTAGACGAGTTTTCCACGGCCCGGTGGGGGGGGGGGCTTTGGTCATATGGGGGTGGGGTTATGGAGGGGTGGAGCTTAGTGACGCAGCCCTCCACACTTCTCCACAGGGCGGGGAGAATCAGGAGGCTCCTTTGGCGGCTGGGGGCTGCCTGGCTTTGTGATTTTGGCTGGGGGGGGGAGTTAGGAAGGTCCTACTTCTCCCCCCCCCAGCCAAAAATTCAAAGCCTATCTGCTGGATACGGGCGATGAGTGGGACAGAGCGGCGCGGAAGCCTCTTGCAGCAGCTGCCACAGCCACCGGCTTCGGCGCCGTTCGTCCCGCCCATCGCCCATATCCAGCAGAAGGTGCTGCCCGAGTGCTCTTGGCCGGCGGGATTTAAAGTGCTGGGGTGGGGGGTGTCCCAGCGGGAGGCGAAGCACTGGGGTGGGGGGGCTGTCAGGACACCCCCACCCCAGCACTTTGAATCCCGCCGGCCAAGAGCACTCGGCCAGCAGCTTCTGCTGGATACGGGCGATGGGCGGGACGAACGGCGCCGAAGCCGGTGGCTGTGGCAGCTGCTGCAAGAGGCTTCCGCGCCGCTCTGTCCCACTCATCGCCCGCATCCAGCAGATAGGCTTTGAATTTTTGGCTGGGGGGGGGGAGAAGTAGGACCTTCCTAACTCCCCCCCCAGCCAAAATCACAAAGCCAGGCAGCCCCCAGCCGCCAAAGGAGCCTCCTGATTCTCCCCGCCCTGTGGAGAAGTGTGGAGGGCTGCGTCACCGCCCGACGCCCCACCCCGTCCTGCATAATGTTCTCTGCCGGGAGGGCAGCGCCGCCGCGGACCGGCTGAAAACCCCCAACGGCCCGGTCCCGGTCCGCGGACCGGCGGTTGGGGACCTCTGCTCTAGAGTTGTTAACCTGATCCTACGCAGCTTCTGCTCAGGCAATCTCACTCTACTCACAAGAGCCTACAAAACTTTTGCCAGACCCATCTTAGACTACTGCTCATCAATCTGGAACCCATACCACATCTCAGACATCAACACCCTTGAAAATGTCCAAAGATATTTCACCAGAAGAGCTCTTCACTCCTCCACTTGAAACAGAATATCCTACGAAAATAGACTTACAATCCTAGGCCTAGAAAGCGTAGAACTACGGCGTCTAAAACATGATTTGAGTATTGCCCACAAGATCATATGCTGCAATGTCCTACCAGTCAATGACTACTTCAGCTTAAACCGCAACAACACAAGAGCACGCAACAAATTCAAACTCAATACGAACCGCGCCAAACTTGACTGTAAAAAATATGATTTCAACAATCGAGTTATCGAAGCGTGGAACTCATTACCGGACTCAATTGTGTCAACCCCTAACCCCCAACATTTCTCCCTTAGACTCTCCACGATTGACCTCTCCAGATTCCTAAGAGGCCAGTAAGGGGCGTAAATAAGTGCACTGGAGTGCCTTTCGTCCCCTGTCCAATTGTCTTTCCTTTCTTTCACCTATCTTATATATTCTCTTCCTATCATATATCCTCTCCTCTAAGTCCACTTTCACCCCTTTTTATATTATCACATGTCTATTTTCTTCCTATGTACTTGTGTACTGGACAAATGAATAAATAAAAAATAAAATAAATAAAAGGCGTGGAGATTTCAGCCATAGAGGGCCTGGAAGAATTCAGCACCTTGAATTGCACCTGGGAGCCAATCAAGTGCAATCCTATGGTTTCAGAATCACCTTGTTGTACTGGCTTCCCCTATCAGCAAGGAGGCAGCTGTGTTTACCAGTAAGTATCTTCATATTTGGGAAATAATAAAGACACAATCCATACAGTCAATACTTCCTGCTTTGGGAAAAAAAGATGCAACTGACAACCAGCTAGTTTGATTTGTTGGCAAACAGCACCAAGTCAAATGGGTGCAATTATTTTTCTCATTTTAGCTTTTGTTCCTCATCAAACCTAGGAATATATCATTTCCAATATCCCTCTTTTTTTTACAAAGAACTGGCCAGCTATATGTTCTATCTTCCTTGACAGAGGAACCCTTGCAGCTATGATTCAACATAAGCCAGCTGGACCTTTTGTAGTACAGTGGTACTTCTACCTAAGAACGCCTCTAGTTAAGAACTTTTCTAGATAAGATTTTTTGCCTCTTCTTAAGAACCATTTTCTACTTAAGAACCCAAGCCCGGAAAAATTTCCCAGGAAATTTGAGAGCGGCACAAAGGCCCGGCCAGTTTCCTGCCATTCGCCCTGGGTTTCTCTCTCTGGCACAGTGTATGGGAGGCAGCCTGGCACCAGGTGTCCTCCTCCTCCTCGTTGCCTCAGAGTCCCTCTTTTTTTTTTTTAGCCTTAAAGTTTTGGATTTTTTTGATTCCCCTCAACTCACCTGCTTCTTTCTGCAGCGACTGTCCTCCTCCTTTTCTTCTTCCTCCTCCTCCCCACACCCAAATTCCAAGCTTTTATTTCTTTCCTAATGGGTTTGCACGCATTATTTGCTTTTACATTGATTCCTATGGCAAAAATTGCTTTTATTTACAAACTTTTCTACTTAAGAACCTTAGTCATGGAATGAATTAAGTTCTTAAGTAGAAGTACCACTGTATTTCATATAATTCATTATTCTCTATTATGTTTGGAGGCATGCATTGAAACAGATGCCAAGTCTTATATGTTTTCTTACTACCTTAGTTACTGTGTCACATCTTTCACCAATAAGCTAGCTGGAATGATGGAACCTGTCCCTTTCATTCCTCACAAAAGGGCTTTGAGATGGTTTCCTTGTACTTTGTTAAAGAGTTATCATAGAGCAAGGAGCTAGACACAATTAAGTGACATCTTCTTTTCTAAGTGACCTATTTCCTATCATGTCATTTTTTATGACAGTTCATATATTTATTCAACATGTATTCCAGAACTGTACATATTTATAATAGAAGCTCTCAATTTGTGGCATTGTTTAGGCAAAATATTTCATCAATTGATGGAAAGTTCCATCTGTCCTCTTTCCATAATTCAGAATTGGATGAGATGACATTACCTAAGAACAATACCTTTAATTGGTTCATTTTTTTTTTACTTGTGTCTTCATTCACTTATACTCAATTCATTCTTCTACTCTAATGTTGCAATTTTACCCATGGATATCATTTTCTGTTCACAAAATGATTTCCAGTCCTCTCCCATTCGGGTGGGCTATTTTTTCCAGTAACTGCAGCTGCTAGGTGCTGATTGTTAGAAGCCTATTATGGTTTTCCATCACATTTCTCCACTCCGCATTATTTGCCTAAAAAGCTGGATGGAAAATTTCCTGTATTTGTACAGGGTAATCCTGCGACTTTCCCCCTGCTATATCACTGCCCATTCTGCCCTAGTCCTGCATCACACCCATCGTTCTATGCACACTTGATCTCAATAATTCAGTGTTCGGCTACGAGCTGGAACGCTAATAATAATAATAATAATAATAATAATAATAATAATAATAATAATAATAATAATATATTAGATTTGTATGCCGCCCCTCTCCGAGGACTCGGAGCGGCTCACAACAAGACAATATACAATGTACAAATCTAATCGTTAAAAAACAATTTTAAAAACCCTTATAAAAATAATCATACAGCTCAAACAGACCATACATAAATTATAATAGCTAAGAGGTATATTAATTTCGCCATGCCTGGCAACATAGATGAGTTTTCAGAAATTTACGAAAGGCAAGGAGGGTGGGGCTGTCCTAATCACCGGGGGAGGGGGGGGAGTTGTTTCCAGAGGGCAGGGGCTGCCACAGAGAAGGCTCTTCCCCTGGGCCCCGCCAGATGACATTGTTTAGTCGACGGGACCTGGAGAAGGCCAACTCTGTGGGACCTAATCGGTCGCTGGGATTCGTGGGGCAGAAGGTGGTCCCAGAGTTATTCTGGTCCGATGCCATGTAGGGCTTTATAGGTCATAACCAACACTTTGAATTGAGACCGGAAACTGATCAGCAGCCAGTGCAAGCCGCGGCGTGTTGATGAGACATGGGCATATCTGGGAAAGCCCATGATTGCTCTCACGGCTTCATTTTGCACGATCTGAAGTTTCCGAACACTTTTCAAAGGTAACCCCATGTAGAGAGTGTTGCAGTAGTTGAACCGCGAGGTGATAAGGGCATGAGTGACTATGAGCAATGACTCCCTATCCAAATAGGGATTCGGCATGCACGGAAGCAAAAAAACTTGCCGAAACACGGGCGCACCTCTGGTTCCATGCACGATTTGGCTACCTCTATGGGTGCAGAAGCCACCGCAGTGAGCGTAATTTAGCGTTCCGGCTTGTAGCCCACCGCTGCGATAATTCCATCAGTAGGCAAGAAAACCCTGAGGTTACGAGGTTCTGGTTCTGTGGGAGAAAGGAGAGAGAGCAAATTATTCAGAGAGGAAGAGGCACTTATATGTCCACTTAAAGAGAGATGGAGACTGCACTGAATTTGTAATATACATACTGTATTTTTCGGACTATGAGACACACCTTAGTTTTTGGAGAGAAAATAGGGGAAAGAATCTGCTTCCAAAAAAGCTACATTCAGACCCACCCAAATTTTCAGCCTCTTTTAGGGAGGAAAAAGGTGCATCTTGTACTCCAAAAATTATGGTATATAATGTACGGTATACATAAAGATGGGTAACTGATAAGAGGGAACAATTGGACAGGGACGGTAGGCACACTGGTGCGCTTATGCACGCCCTTTACTGACCTCTTATGAATTGGGTGTGGTCAACAGTGGACAATCTAAGTCAACAGTGAACAGTCTGGGATTGAGGGCGTTCCGGATGAAGATATACAGTGTTCCCTCGATTTTTGCAGGTTCGAACTTCACGAAAAGTTTATACCACGGGTTTTCAAAAATATTAATTAAAAAATACTTTGCGGTTTTTCCCCGTATAACAAAGTTTTTCCCGCCCGATGACATCATATGTCATCCGCCTTTAATAAATATTTTTTTAATAAACTTTAATAAATAAGCATGGTGAGTAATAATCTAAATGGTTGCTAAGGGAATGGGAAATTGCAATTTAGGGGTTTAAAGTGTTAAGGGAAGGCTTGTGATACTGTTCATAGCCAAAAATAGTGTATTTACTTCCGCATCTCTACTTCGCGGCAATTTCTCCCAGAGAACAGATTGCAATCCTGCCTCTTATAATATTCCTGGGCAGGAAGAAAGCTTCAGCCAACTAAGAAATGGAAGATGATGATGATGAATGGGAGAGAAAAGCACAGAGAAATTCTAAAGCAGTGGTCTCTGTCTATTACAAGTGAAAAAGAAACAGAAATGGAAGAAGCACCATAGCCCCTAGCTGATGGAATTCAACTTTGCATACACCAGTTTTTGACATCTCAAAGCCTCTTCACCAATACAGCAATAAATATAGAGACTTTTAGTAGATGGACCCTGCACTCTAATGTCATGTCCTTGTCTAAAAGATTTATTTTGCACTTTGGTCCAACAAGCCACCTACAATATTGGTTAAGCTGCTATTTCCAGAGCTTTTATTACTTCCTCCCACAGTTCAGTCATCTTTCTTTTCTGACATTGACCTGTGCAGGTCAAGTACTTATCTGATTTCTTCTCTCTCCATAATGCAGGTGAGCACATTATAGGCTCTTAGCTGTAAATACTATACACTGAAGTCAATTGGGCTTTCCTAGCACTATGCTATTCCTTAAATAGAGTTTGTCTTTATTTTTCTTTCACACAAGTAATAAATTCAAGAATGCTTTCAGATAAAAGCTTTAGAATTTCCTTCTATTCATTATTTCTGCTGCGTAAAACTATACGCTATCCCACAAGGGACTATTTGGGGAAAGGAAGGGAAGAGTAGGCAGAAAGGCCAAAATTATGTTTTTATTCTAAGAACTGCTGGGTAGCAAGATTTATTAGACTATTGGTGATTTATCAAAGACAGCTGACTTGATGGAGATGCTGAGCAACATAAATGGCAAAAAATGATGCGTTTGAAAGGAGCTGTTGAATACTCTTGGGGCAGCACATGTTCTGGAAGAACAAAGATCAACAGAACCCATGAGGAAACAGTTCACATGGGTGGGGAGGAGATGAGGATGCACCTGGTACCTCCAGGTTGAATGAGGTGGATGAGAAATTAGGGAGTGAAGGAGGTGAAGCTGATGAGGCAGGAAGTAGAAATTCTGAGGCCCAATAGATTGTGTAAACATAGCACAGGTGCATTCCAGTTTCATGGCTGGGGAAAAAGGACCATTATTCTATTGACCCAAAAATGTTGCAAGAAAGGGCTTATGATGTAGGCAGATTTATTTCTATGTTCTATATCAGATAAATCTTCTACATTATATGACTATTTGCTTTGACTTCAGTAAAACAGCTAGCCTAGTAATACTGAATCCTTGAAGTTTCTGCTATTAACTAATATGTAAATAACAATAACAGTAACAACAACAACAGCAGCAGAGTTGGAAGGGACCTTGGAGGTCTTCTAGTCCAACCCCCTGCTTAGGCAGGAAACCCTACACTAAGTTATACAAATGGTTATCCAACAGCTTCTTAAAACTTCTAGTGTTGGAGCATTCACAACTTCTGGAGACAAGCTGTTCCACTGATTAACTATTCTGACAGTCTTAGTTGTAAGTTATCTCCTTGTTTAGTTTCCACCTATTGCTTCTTGTTCTACCCTCAGATGGTTTGGAGAATAGGTTGACTCCCTCCTCTTTGTGGCAACCCCTGAGATATTGGAACACTCCTATCATGCCTCCCTTAATCCTTCTTTTCATTAAACTAGACATAAACTGTCCCTGCAACCATTCTTCACATGTTTTAGACTCCAGTCCCCTAATCATCTTTGTTGCTCTTCTCTGTACTCTTTCTAGTCTCAACATCCTTTTTGCATTGTGGGACCAAAACTGAATGCAGTATTCCAAGTGTGGCCTTACTAAGGCCTTATAAAGTAGTATTAACACGATCCACAGCAACATTAGAAAACCATCTTTCAGCTGTGGCAAGGGGGGCGTTTGCCCAGGTTCGCCGGGTGCACCAGTTGCGTCCCTATTTGGACCAGGAGTCAGTGATCACAGTCATTCATGTCCTCATCACTTCGAGGTTCGACTACTGTAACGGTCTCTACATGGGGCTACCATTGAAGAGTGTTCGGAAACTTCAGATCATGCAAAATGCAGCTGCGAGAGCAATCATGGGCTTCCCTAGGTATGCCCATGTCACACCAACACTCCAGTCTGCATTGGTTGCCGATCAATTTCCAGTCACAATTTAAAGTGTTAGTCATGACCTATAAAGCCCTTCATGGCATCGGCCCAGAATATCTCTGAGACCGCCTTCTGCCGCATGAATACCAGCGACCGGTTAGGTCCCACAGAATTGGCCTTTTCCGGGTCCCGTCGACTAAACAATGTCATCTGGCGGGACCTAGGGGAAGAGCCTTCTCTGTGGCGGCCCCGACCTTCTGGAAGCAGCTCCCCCCCGAGATTAGAATTGCCCCCACCACCCTTGTTTTTCGTAGACTTCTTAAAACCCACCTCTGCCGCCAGGCATGGGGGAGCTGAGAAATCTCCCCCGGGCCTATACAGTTTATGCATGGTATGTTTGTGTGTATGTTTTCTTTTTAATACGGGGTTTTTAGTGACTTTTAATGATTAGATTTGTTATATATTGTGTTATTATTGTTGTGAGCCGCCCCAAGTCTACGGAGAAGGGCGGCATACAAATCTAATAAATAATAATAATAATAATAATAATAATAATAATAATAAAAAATAACACTTCACATGATCTTGATTCTATCCCTCTGTTAATGCAGCCCAGAACTGTGTTGGCTTTTTTGGCAGCTGCTGCACACTGCTGGCTCATATTTAAATAGTTGTCCACTAGTACTCCAAGATCCCTCTCACAGTGACTACTGTTGAGCAAGGTACCACATATACTGTGCCTGTACATTTTGTTTTTCTGGCCTAAATATAGAACCTTACTTTTTTTTAATGCAGAGATAAATTTGTGGAAGAACAGAGATGGATAGTTGTGCCTGTCTTGAAGCCTCCCTTCACTTCCTGTTACCTAAATGACTTTTCTTTTTGATTTTCATTGCTCTCAGAAGAGTCATCACTCAGCTGCCTTAAAATCTTTTTGTCAGGCATACTGTAGCTGAGCTGCAAAGATCCAACTGACAACTAGATGATGTATATCATGTCGAACGGTGTTTCCCAACCTTGGCAACTTGAAGATATTTGGACTTCAACTCCCAGAATTCCTCAGACAGCATTCGTCAGAGAGTTTTCTGTATGGAATTATTGCTTTCTATTGATAGACCTTGACGTACAACCTCAATTGAGCCCAAAATTTCTTTTGCTGAGACAGTTAAGTGAATTTGACTCATTTTACAACCTACCTTGCCATAGTTTTTAAATGAGTCACTGCAGGCGTTAAGTTAGTAACACAGTTGTTAAGTGAATCTAGTTTACCCATTAACCTTGCAAAAGGTGATTACATGACCCAGGCACATTGCAGCCATCATAAATGTGAGCATCCAAATTTTGATCAAATGACCATGGAATTCTGCAACTGTTGTAAGTGTGAAAAACAGCCATAATTCACTTATTTTCAGTGATGTGGTAATGTCAAACGCCATTACACGACATGAACTCTTGTAAGTCAGTTACAATACTACCTGTACTTGGATTTTCTCTGCAGATATTTATTGGATTTTTGCTTCCCAGTTATAGTATTCTATTCTTCTCTTCTTAGACCTTCATAACCAGTGATCAAGGAGGTGAATACTAGAGATTGCCAGGGCAGCTACTAGGCTTCTGCTTCTTGAATCTGTTGGAACTGCTGCCAGAGCAACAGGTTTGGGCAGCATACAAGTCAAAAAATTTTAAAAGCCACACTTCATCTGGACACCTGTGAATTCGGCCACTGTAAAAAACTGGAATCTGTCTTCCAGTGGCTTAAATTAATTTCTTTTTGAGGCCATTTTGCTACTAATTTTCACAATGCTTGAAATTTCATTCAGGCTTTTCCAAGCTTATTTTATTTTTTTAAACTGTTTTGCACCTGTATACGACCTTGAAGCCTACCCGACTCTTCACATTTCCAGGCCTAAAGTAACTCACCTGAGGAAATTCCTAGCTATCGGAATATCCTCCGGGAGGCAGCTGGAAAGGTGGTTGTATTCTGAAAGACAACCACGTTCACCTTCCCTTGGCAACCTCCAGGACCCAGATTGTTGGGGTCAATATGCTGATTCTGTAAACCGCTTAGAAGGCTGTAAAAGCACTATGAAGTGGTATATAAGTCTAAATGCTACTGCTATTTTTTTTTCTGAATGGGCATACTTTAAAGGGAGGACTTCGTAGGTTAAAAAGAGCCACTGATAAGTGGTATCATACACCTGCACAACTTGCGTACTTTTATCAGAATGTTAAGGGTGCCTGTTGTCATGGATGCCAGGAGAGAGGGGTGTTTATGCATATGTTTTGGGAGTGTTTGGTTGTGCAGGAATTTTGGAGAGGTGCAAAAGGAAATTAATAGGATGTTAAATATAAAATGGGCAATTACAAAGGAAATGGCAGTACAGTGTCCCTCGATTTTCGCGGGTTCGAACTTCGCGAAACGGCTATACCACGGTTTTTCAAAAATATTAATAAAAAAATACTTTGCTGGTTTTTTCCCTTTACCATGGTTTTTCCCGCCCAATGACGTCATACGTCATCGCCAAACTTTAGTCCGCCTTTAATAAATATTTTTTTAATAAACTTTAATAAATAAACATGGTGAGTAATAATCTAAATGGTTGCTAAGGGGATGAGAAATTGCAGTTTAGGGGTTTAAAGTGTTAAGGGAAGGTTTGTGATACTGTTCATAGCCAAAAATAGTGTATTTACTTCCGCATCTCTACTTTGCGGAAATTCGACTTTCGCGGGCAGTCTTGGAACGCATCCCCCGCGAAAATCGAGGGAACACTGTATTAAAAATATTAGAAATAAGGAGTGATATGGGGAAATTCAGAGAAATTAAAGAAGCAGTTATAGAAAGTGCCCAAGTGGTAATAGTTTTAGGTTGGAAGGATGCAACAAAATGGACAATATAAAACTGGTACACGGTGGAACACATTCAGTTTGAAATTATGGATATAAAGATGAATATGATTAATGAAAATAGATTGTAGGAATCACCCTGGTATACCCAATTATGGGAGGAGCATAATGTTTCCTTTTGCCTCTCCGCCCAACCCAGGGCCATTTTCAAGGCAGTTAATTAATTTATGGCTAGCTGATGAGACCAGAACAAGGCCGAAATAGATCTATCCTAGTCTCCCTTAATTTTCAAATTCAGCATTTTTTTGATTCCCCTCACCTCATCTTCTTCCTTTGGCAGCAACTGTCCTCCTCCTCTTCTTCCTCCTCCTCTTCCCACCCAAATTCCGAGATTTTACTTCTTTCCTAATGGGTCTGCACACATTATTTGACCCCTATGACAATCATTAAGTGTTGTACCACACGATTCTTGACAAATGTATCTTTTTCTTTTATGTACGCTGTGAGCATATGCACCAAGACAAATTCCTTGTGTGTCCAACCACATTTGGCCAATAAAATTCTATTCTATTCTATTTGTTTTTTCATTGATTCCAATGGGAAAAATTGCTTCTACTTACAAACTTTTCTACTGAAGAGCCTGGTCACAGACCGAATTAAGTTCTTAAGTAGAGGTACCACTGTAAGTATGTGTGTGCATATAATGGTATGTGTATATATGTACATACGTACGTACGTATGTATATGTGGAAGTGTGTGTGTGTGTGTGTGTGTGTGTGTGTGTGTGTGTGTGTACACACGTAGGTATAGAAAAAGAGTTAGCAAACACTGTAGTTAATTAAGGGCAAATAAAGTTAGGCGCCTTCCAGATAAAACGCAGAGCTGAGGTTTCACCCTCACTTAGGAATGAATGGCCCTATAAGAAAGGGCTGAGGACCCGGAGAACGAGGTCAGCCGCTGTTGCCAGAGAGAGAGAGAGGCGGGGCGACGCTGCCCCTGGGTTTTTGGCGCGCTTCTCTGCCAGCCGCGCCCGTTCCCGGCCCTGCTGTGAAAGGACGGGCGGTGGCGGCGGTGGCGGCTCAGAGCATCCCTCTCTCGTGGGAGGGAGACGAGAGGGCGGCCGCGCAGAATTCCGCCCTTCCTGGAAAAGAACAGCGGCCACTTTTTGCACGGACCGACTTTTCTTTCCCGCCCTCACGGCTCGCCCCGCATCGCCGAGGGAACGACGCGAGGGCGCGCGCACACACACACACACACTGGGCGAATTCCGTGCCCTCGAGGCAGGCTGAGATGGGCGTCGGGGCTGCCTGGGGCGTCCTGGCTCTGGTGGCGCTTTCGACGCTCGGACGCCTCGCCGGAGCGGGTTGCGTCGAGGAAAGGCGCTGCTGTCCCGGCCGGGATCAGACGTGCGCCGCCGCCGGTTGGCGCCTGGACAGAACTTACGGGACCTGCTTCTGCGACGAGGCGTGCGAACAGACCGGCGACTGTTGCCACGACTACGCCCAGGCGTGCCCAGGTAGGCTGGGAGAAGGGACGGGGCTGAACCAGCGCCTGGAAAGCACCTGCCGCCGAGCCAAGTTCCACGCTGGGGTGCTTTGCCTCCAAAACACTCCTGATGACGGGGGGGGGGGGCATCAGTGGTCCTACAAGTAGAGAAAACTATGTGTCCTCCCCACTACCCTCCAAATGTTTTCGAGGAGAACTAAACTTTGCTATTGGAATAGGGATAAAAAATAAAACGCATCAAACTCCAGATAGGGGACTTCTTGTTGGCAAATGTAGGGTGTGTTTACACAACTTTAGAATAGAATAGAGTTCTTTTTTAAAAACTGAATTTTATTGACAAATGCACAATACAGAACAGAAATCAAAAAAAGATATGAACACATTTGAAGAAAAAAAGTAAGAAGAAAATATAAAAAAGTAAGAAGAAATTTACAATAGAATTCTGTTACACAACTTTAGAATAGAACAGAATTCTTTATTGGCCAAGTGTGATTGGACACACAAGGAATTTGTCTTTGGTGCCTAGGCTCTCCACATACATAAAAGAAAAAGATACATTTGTCAAGAATCATGAGGTGCAACTTTGAAATCTTGACAGCAGAACCACTGCCTTCACAAAATGTAATTTATTTATTTTTATTTGTTAGAGTTGGAATGGACCTTGCAGGTCATCTAGTCCAACACACACACACACACACACACACACGCTCAAACAGGAGTCCCTATATCATTTTGGACAAATGGTAATCTTCCCTTGAAAGCCTCAAGAGTTGGAGCGCTCACAACCTCCGCAGGCAACTTCTGTTCCACTGGTTGATTGCTCACACCATTAGAAAGTTCCTCCTTATTTCCAGATTGAATCTTTCTTTGGTCAGCTTCCTGTCAGTTGTTCCTTGTCTGGCCCTCTGGTGCTTTGGAAAATATCCAGCCCCTCAGGTATTGGAACACTGCTGTCATGTCCCCCCTGGTCCTTCTCTTTGATAGACTAGCCTTGCCCAGTTCCTGCAACCTTTCCTCGTATGGTTTAGTTTCCAGTCCCCTTATGCCAAGCCATTATTCGCCAATAAATTGTGTTGTTGTGCTCTAGTCTGTCATGGGAACTCAGCTTTCCCTGCTATTTCCTTTCCCTTGCCACCTATTCCTACTCCTCAAGGGAAGGAAAGTTCTGTAAAGAAACCTTGGTGCCAAACTTAAACCCACCCACTTTTTTCCTGGCTTTTCCTGTATCCAAATAAAGGACAAATATGTAAGGAAAGGACTCAAGCAAAATTCAAGGGCAGATTTAAACTTTAAAAATGAAGGCAGTGAATTCTTCTGCGGAGAGGGGCGGCATACAAATCTAATAAATAAATAAATTGAATTGAGTTATTAAAAGGTATGTAACTAGGTATGGGTGCAATAACTTAGTTGGATTTGTGATTTTTTTTTTTGAGAGGGCAGGGAGAAGAGTGACAATACAGATTCTCTATACAGTATGTTTCTCAATTTTCGTGGGGGATGCGTTCCGAGACCGCCCGCGAAAGTCGAATTTCCGCGAAGTAGAGATGCGGAAGTAAATACACTATTTTTGGCTATGAACAGTATCAGAAGCCTTCCCTTAACACTTTAAACCCCTTAATTACAATTTCCCATTCCCTTAGCAACCATTTAGATTATTACTCATCATGTTTATTTATTAAAGTTTATTTTAAGAAATATTTATTAAAGGTGGACGAAAATTTGGCAATGACATATGACGTCATCGGGCGGGAAAAACCGTGGTATAGGGAAAAAACCCGCAAAGTATTTTTTAATTAATATTTTTGAAAAACCGTGGTATAGACTTTGCGCGAAGTTCGAACCCGCGAAAATCGAGGGAACACTGTAAACCCCTTGTGAAGTTCAAATAGATAACAGTGTCACTTCTGTGTAAATGCAACAGAGGAAATTTATTCAAAATTTAAATAAAATGGATATTGGATCACAGAATAATAAATATGTTCAGGGCTATAGGACAGGGGTTTCCAATCTTGGCAACTTTAAGAGTTGTAGACTTCAACTCCCAGAATGCCTTAGCCAGATGGCTGAGGAATTCTGGGAGTTGAAGTTCACAACTCCTAAAGTTGCCAAGATTGGAGACCTCTGCTAAATGAAAAACAACTGTATTCAGATTTTTAAGATCATGCTATCCTTTGTATCCAAAATCATAATAGATATATTGAAAATGGACTTTCCTACAAATAAATGTGCTCAATCTCAAATCCTTTTCTGTTATATTTATATTTATTTATTTATTTATTTATTTATTTTGTCCAATACATAATACACATCGAAGAGAAAGATATGTAATAATATAAGTAAAAAAAAGAATAGAAGATAAGATATAAAAGTATAGGTGAACATATTTGAAAGGAAGAAAAGATAAATGAGATAAGGAGAGACAATTTGACAAGGGATGGAAGGCACACTGGTGCACTTATGCACGCCCCTTACTGACCTCTAAGGAACCTGAAGTGGTCAATCATGGATAGTCTAAGGGAAAAATGTTTGGGGTTAGGGGTTGACACTACTGAGTCAGGTAATGAGTTCCACGCTTCGACAATTCGGTTGCTAAAGTCATATTTTTTACAGTCAAGTTTGGAGCGCTTCCGTATAAGATATAAACAATTAAACTACACAAGGATTTTTATAGACACCCTACATATTAATAATCCAATAAAATAATTTGTTTTCTTCTTTCCTTTTGTGATTTTCTTACTCTCAGTACAATTACTTGATTTGTGAGTTCCAATATGATAGGGGCCATGATGGAGTTCAAAAGACTCACCTGCCATTCTACCTCTGGCTCCCTCTATAATTCATGATAGTCAACCTTATAGTCATTTAAAAATCAAAATAGGGAAGATCGAAACGCATGGTAAGGATTGTAGCTTTAGCTATATAATACAGTACGGTCATTGAAACTGTAGTACTGACTAGTCAGTGTATGCAAGAAGTTTTGGTTTTTGTATTTTTAAAAGTACATTTTAAAAGCCAGATCCAAGCTACAGAAAGAAAAATTCCTTGCTTTCTCATTGGAACAGGTTTTTTTTTTTTAAAAGAACATGAAGTAATTCTTTTTACATGGCTGGGGAACTAGGACCTGATATAGGAATATGCCTGTTGAATGAGAATCCTAGAGGCAATATTGTCAGCTCAAGAGGCAAATGGAAAAAACACATTTCATTTTGTACAATATTTCATAATCACGAGTTCCACTTGCACTGTTGGCACAAATCTTTAGGGCCTGTCTGCTTTACCAGCATCTTGGGCTGATGCGCTAGTTTTGTTTCTGCTCTAATTGGTGCTTTGTGAAATAGATTATATGGATTAATCTCTGGAGCACAGAGGAAGGATCCCACCTCAGAGAAGAACAGAATCCGATTGACAAATGGCTTCACTGAATTCATTCATGCATGGTCATGAAATCATTTAGACAGGATGCATTTAATCAGGACTGGATGTTAGCTGGAGATAGACAGAAAGCAAAGGTAGAATTCAGGGCAATGGATTTCACTCTTATGAAAACTGTGGTACTGTGGGCACTTTTGCACGTTACAGGAACTTAGCCCTCCTTTTATCTGTTCTACTCTTCTCAAAATTATTATTTGAGCTGTCCAACTACATATGTCTGAAAACAAACAATGGGGGGGGGGAGTTTGGAGATTATTGGTAGCCAACTATCACTGGTGACACAGGGATAAGATTTTAAAAAGAAAAAGTTTCAACTTTTCATTTTTGTTCCAATTTTAATTTTTTATCCAATGTTTTTTAGCCATGCTCGACATTTGTAAATGTCAGTAAACAATAACTTGGCTTTATGCCTGTCTGCCAAACAAATGCTCAGATTGTTTTTCTCTTTCCTCCATGAGCTGTTGGCTTAACTGCGTGAAAACTGTGTCCTTTTAACTGAGATTGGATTTTCAAGAGGCATTTCAAGCAGCTGATGTACTTGTGACATCAGAACTAAAAATGGGATTTAAGGATGCATATGCTTGGGAAGATAATAGTAAATGACAAATTTAGGTTTAGAGTACATGAAACTGCTGGGTAAGATCATCCACTGGCATGGGGTGAGGTATCAGCAATACGCTGATGATACCCAGCTTTACATCTCCACCCCATGCCATTTCAGTGAAGCAGTAGATGTAATGTGCCATTGAGACTGTGAGGGTCTAGAGTAGTGATGGTGAACCTTTGGCATGGGTGCCACAGGTGGCACATGGAGCCATATCTGCTGGCACGTGAGCCGTTGCGCTAGCTCAGCTCCAATGTGCACGTCAGTTGATTTTTGGCTTGCACAGAGGCTCTGGGAGGGCATTTTTTTACCTTCCCCCAGCCTGGGCAGGGCAAAACATGAGCCTACAGGGCCCACCAGAAGTTGGAAAACAAGTCATTTCTGGCCTCCAGAGGGCCTCCACGGGGCGGGGGAAGCTATTTTCGCCCTTCCCTGGCATTGGATTATGTATGTGGACACTCGCGTATGCGGGATAATGCACGCACATGCTCTTTTGGCCCCAGAGGAAACAAAGATTTGCCATCACTGGTCTAGAGGCTGTGAGGGTCTGGATGGGAGTTAACAGACTCAAGCTCAGCAAGACCAAGTGGCTGTGAGTGTTGCCTCGTAAGTACGATACCAACTGTCCGTCCTTGGTTTTAGGGGGAAGAACAATAATCCCCACAGATCGGGCTTGCAATTTGGATGTACTCCTAGATCTGAAGCTGACACTCGATCAACACCTCTCAGCTGTGGCTAGGGGACCTTTGCAGAAGTTCACCTTGTGCACCAATTGCGGCCCTACCTGGACCAGGAGGTTCTTATGCCCTTATCACCTCACGGTTTGACTATTGCAATGCACTCTACATGGAGCTACCCCTGAACAGCATTTTGAGACTTCAGGTGGTCCAGAACGCAGCCGTATGAGATATTGTGGGTGTGCCTAGTATACCCACATCACACCAATACTCCATGAGCTACACTGGCTCCCAATCACTCTCCGAACGCAATTCAAGGTGTTGGTTATCACCAATAAAGCCCTATATGGCTTATGGCCAGACTATTTTTGGGACCGTCTTCTGCTGCATAGCTCCCAGCGATCGATAGGAGCCCACAGGATTGGCCTTCTTCAGGTCCCGTCAGCCAATGTCGACTGAAGGGGCCACGGGGAATGGCCTTCTCCGTGGCGGCTCCGGCTCTCTGGAACCAGCTGCCTCCAGAGACCTGTACCCTCGCCACCTTACCGGCCTTCCACAAAGCTGTAAAGACCTGGCTGTTCCACCCGGCCTGGAACTGTGGATTGAATGAGATACTGTCCAGATACAGCCATGAGTGATAGTGAGAGTTATGTATGTTTTTATTAGGTTTTAATTAAGTATTTTAAACTATTTTTATATATTGTTTTTCTTTGCTGGAAGCCGCCCAGAGTTCTTCGAGAGTTGGGGGGCATATAAGTAGGATTAATAAATAAATTAATTAATTAATTAGATGCATATATTAACACATGCATATGAACAGGAACTTTCAACTAATTTATAAGATGATGTTACATAGCAGGGCTGTCAAAGGCTGGATAAGTCATGTGCAGGCCACACCCACCTGCTTCACAAATGGGGAAAAGTCACAAAAGTCACATGACAGCAACATGATGTGAGTTTGACACCCTTGTTATAGAGCAGTGATGGAGAACCTTTTTTTTGCTCGGGTGTTGAAAACGTGTGTGTGTGTGCTATCGTGCATGCGTGAGTGCCCACACCTATAATTCAATGCACGGGGACAGCGAAAATGGTCTCCCCCCCCCCAGATGCCCTCTAGAGGCCTGAAACAGCCCATTTCCCAACGTCTGGTAGGCCCAATAGGCCCATTTTTCACCCTCCCCAGGTTCCAGAGGCTTCTCTGGAGCATTGGTAATGCAAAACTGCCCTCCCCCATCCCCCCGGAGACTCGCAGGAAGACAAAAATGCCCTCCCAGAGCCTCCGGAAGAGCTGAAAATCAGCTGGCCAGCAAGCACATGCACAAAGGAGGGACAGAGCGGACATGATAGCAGTCTACGGGTATACGAGGAGTTGCCAAAGAGAAGAAGGAATCACTTTATTCTCCAGGGCACCGGAGGGCCGGACGAGAAACAACGGCTGGAAGCTGACCAAGGAGAGATTCAACCTGGAAATAAGGAATAACTTCCTGATGGTCAAAACGATCAACCAGTGGAACAACCTACCAGCGGACGTTGTGAACTCCAATACTATGGACATTTTAAAGAGGAAATTGAACTGCCATTTGGCTGGGGTGCTATAGGGTTCCTGCTTAGGCTGGGGGTTGGACTTGATGATCTGCATGGTCCCTTCCAACTCTAACAAGAAAGAAAGAAAGAAAGAAAGAAAGAAAGAAAGAAAGAAAGAAAGAAAGAAAGAAAGAAAGAAAGAAAGAAAGAAAGAAAGAAAGAAAGAAAGAAAGAAAGAAAGAAAGAAAGAAACAAACAAACAAACAAACAAACATTGGAGCTCAGCTAGGTAATGGCTTGCATGCCAGCAGATATGTCTCCATGTGGCACCTGTGGCACCCGTGCCATAGGTTCGTCATCACTGTTATATAGTCTATGTTTAAATCTGGGTGTCACTTTAGCTTTAAAAACTATGTATTTAATCCTCACTCCTAAGCACTTGTTAAGAGAGGGATACAATTAAGATCAAGTGAGGTACTAATATCACTCTATAAAGCCTTAATATGACTACACCTAGAATACTGCATTCAGTTTTGGTCAGCACTATAAAAATTTATTTGTTTGTTTGTTCGTTTGTTTGATTTTTATGCCACCCTTCTCCTTAGACTCAGGGTGGCTTACAACATGTTAGCAATAGCACTTTTTAACAGAGCTAGGCTATTGCCCCCACAATCCGGGTCCTCATTTTACCCACCTCGGAAGGATGGAAGGCTGAGTCAACCTTGAGCCGGTGATGAGATTTGAACCGCTGACCTTCAGATCTACAAGTCAGCTTCAGTGGCCTGCAGTACAGCACTCTACCTGCTGTGCCACCCCGGCTCAAAATGATGTTGAGATTCTAGAAAAAGAGCAGGGGAGAGCAACTAAGATTATTAGGGGACTGGAGACTAAAACATATGAAAAACGTTTACAGGAACTGGGCCTGGTTAGTCTAGTGAAAAGAAGGACCGGGGAGACACGATAACGGTGTTCCAGTATTTGAGGAGTTGCCACAGAGAGGAGGAGCTCAAGCTATTTTCCAAGGCACCTAAAGGCCAGACAAGGAATAATGGATGAAAACTCACTAAGGAGAGATTTAACCTAGAAATAAGGATACATTTTCTAACAGTGAGAACAATCAACCAATGGACCAGGTTGCCTTCAGAAGTTGTGGAAGCTTCATCATTTCAGGAAGAGATTGGACTGCCATTTGTCGGAAATAGTATAGGGCAGTGATAGCGAACCCATGGCATGGGTGCCACAGGTGGCATGTGAGCCGTTGCCCCATCTGAGCTCCAGCGTATACAGTGTTCCCTCGATTTTCGCGGGTTCAAACTTCGCGAAAATTCTATACCATGGTTTTTCAAAAATATTAATTAAAAAATACTTTGCGGTTCCCCCCCCATACCATGGGTTTTCCCGCCTGATGACATCATATGTCATCACCAAACTTTTGTCCACCTTTAATAAATATTTTTTAAAATAAACTTTAATAAAGCAACATGGTGAGTAATAATCTAAATGGTTGCTAAGGGAATGGGAAATTGCAATTTAGGGGTTTAAAGTGTTAAGGGAAGGCTTGTGATACTTTTCATAGCCAAAAATAGTGTATTTACTTCCGCATCTCTACTTTGCGGAAATTCAAGTTTCGCGGGCGGTCTCGGAATGCATCCCCTGCGAAAATCGAGGGAACACTGTATGTGTGTGCCAGCCAGCTGATTTTTGACCCCACACAGAGGCTCTGGGAGGGCATTTTTGGCTTCCAAAGAGCCTTGAGGGAGATGGGGAAGGGCGTTTTTACCTTCCGCCAGCTCCAGGGAAGCCTTTGGAGCCTGGGGAGGACAAAACACGAGCCTACTGAGCCCACCAGAAGTTGGGAAACAGACCATTTCCGGCCTCCAGAAGACTTCCGGTGGATGGGGGAAGCTGTTTTCACCCTCCTCAGGCATTGAATTATGGGTGTGGGCACTCGTGCATGCGTGATACTGTGTGTGCACACTCTTTCGGCAGCCGAGGGAAAAAAAGGTTCGCCATCACTGGTATAGGGTCTCCTGCTTGGGCAGGGGGTTGGACTAGATGACCTACAAGGTCCCTTCCAACTCTGCTCACCTAATACTTTAAGTTATGGTTTGGGCATTATTTTATGAAAGAAGAGGAGGAAAGTTATTGAAGTATGGGGCCCAGATAGGCAGGTGGAAAATTGCTTTGTAAAGCAACTTTATTTCCACAATAGTTTTTTAAAATGACAGATCACTGTTAACTTCTGAGCTTATAAATCTATCTCTTCAGGAAAAAGCAGGCTGTGTGATCTACTAAATTAAGTTTTGCTAAATGTTTATAGAGAAAATATAAATCTTTTAACAGTAGCAAATGACTCCATGAGTTTCATTGTGACAGTTGTTTTTACAATTCTTTTGCAGCTGTTTCATGCGTTGTTGGGGAATGGAATCACTGGAGTGGCTGTGCAGAGCAATGTAAACCCACCTTCCGGATGCGTACACGTATTATACAACAAGAGCCAAAAAATGGTGGGGAGCCTTGTCCTCCGTTGGAAGAAAAAGCTGGCTGCCTGGAATATGCAACTCGTGAAGGGAAAGATTGTGGAAATGGTACACATGCTTCCCATTTCTCTCTCTTGCACACAATTTGCATCCTTATCGAACAGCTTCCAGTGTCTTATAAACTTGTTTAATCCATTGTGTCTAGTCAGACTGGTTAATTTTGCCATCTCTAAAATCCACTCTTCGACAGTGAGCACATCCCCTTCCTACCACTGTAATACTTAGCATATTACAGTGATACCTCTACTTAAGAATTTAATTCATTCCATGACCAGGTTCTTAAGTAGAAAAGTTTCTAAGTAGAAGCAATTTTTACCATAGGAATCAATGTAAAAGGAAATAATGCATGCAGCCCCCTTAGGAAAGAAATAAAGGCTCGGAATTTGGATGGGAGAAGGAGGAGGAAGAAGAGGAGGAGGAGGAGGACAGTCGCTACTTAAGGAAGAAGGTGAGGTGAGGAGAATTTAAAAAATCCAAAACTTTAAGGTTAAAAAAAAAAGAGGGACTCTGAGGCCTCCCATACACTGCGCCAGAGAGAGAAACCGAGGAGGAATGGTAGGAAACTGGCTGGACCTTCGTGCTGCTCTCAAATTTCCTGGGAAATTCTTCCAGGCTCGGGTTCTTAAGTAGAAAATGGTTCTTAAAAAGAGGCAAAAAATCTTGAACACCTGGTTCTTATCTAGAAAAGTTCTTAAGTAGAGGTGTTCTTATGTAGAGGTACTGCTGTACAATTCTTGCAGCAGTCACCATGTAAAATAAGGCTCCAAAATGATTTTTGTTGATTTGTCCATAATACCTAGAAGAAAAGCTTCAAGTTTCACTAATATTTGTAATTTAAATATTTTCTGCATTATCAATGATATTTATCCAGTATGATAAATATTTTCGGAGAGGGGCAGCATACAAATCTAAATAATAATAATAATAATAATAATAATAATAATAATAATAATAATAATAATAATGATTTAGTATACTTTCATGACCACCGTGTATTGTTTGAATATACCTGGATTTTGTTTGCATTTCCAACTTGTTGGAAATCCCTTTATACATTTTTGCAGTCTATCTAGAGCCAAATTCCAATAGTTCATTATCATATAAAACCTTTATTTCAAACTGTAATTCACAGTGAATTTTGAACCATTGATGCATAAATTCTCCCATTGGTCTAGAATTATATTGTAACCAAAACTTTTCACCCATTTAATAAATTCATCTTCCAGATTTATCAGAAGTAACATTTAAAAAAAATTTAAGCAACCAGGCTGTCATCTCCAGTACATTCATGTCCAATTCAGATTTAACTCCCGCAAACACAAAACTTTTAAAATCAAGTTTAAATTTTTCAAAAACAGTATAATTAAACCAATCGCAAACAAATCCTTCACTTACTAATTGTTCTCTTATTTTTATCTTCTTCAAATATCAGTAAGTCTCAATATGTCATCCATTTGGAATCTATTAGCATCTCTTTTCTGTCTAATGCATCATAGGTGATAGCCAAAGTCAGTCAATCTTCTATATTTCTATATGCCCAATTGATTGTTTAATAACACGAGTCTGAAAACCATGTTTTTTACTTTATTGTACCAAAATAAGCATGTCACCCAAATCCTAAATCAGAACCTTCAAGGTGTAATAAACTTGAGTTTTTAAAATTATCCAATCTTTTAATCATACCAAAGAACAGGCATCATAATATACCATATTTTTCCGAGTATAAGAGGCACTTCCCCACCCTAAAAGTGGATGGAAATGTCTGTGCATCTTATACAACCAAAATGTTGTCAAAGCCCCACCCAGCATTTGGCTGTTTTTGGCCTCCGCATACTCCATTTTAGATCCGTTTCAGGCTGCAGGGATCACTATCAGCATATCGCTGCTAGTTCATATATTTTTGCAGCACAAAAATGTGATTTGGATAGTTTTTGTTAATAAATAAATGAGCAGTAAAGTTTTACTTATTTGCTTAATTAGGTTATCCAAGCCAGGATTATCTAGTTTTAGGATTTGGGTAGAAAACTGACCATATTTTACCTCATGTTTATGTAGAAACACTGAAAATTCAAATGGGTTCACAAAGTTTTAAGCACAACTAGATACCAAAGGATGGAGCAGGCAGTTTTAACTTTGTCCAGTTGTATATTATTTTATACATCTTCTACTCTCAGTTAGTTAAATACCAACACCAGCTTTACAAATTTTATTTTCATAATAATTGTGTTCTTCCTAGTTCCTGCATTCATAACTACTTCTGAATATAGTAAAGAGAGAAAAAAGACAGCTGTACATCCAAGGTGGTCTTCAGAAACAGAAGATTCTAGGTAATTATTGCTAAATCTTTTACCAGTTTCCCTGGAGATAAATTTCTTTGAATTCTGTTAAATTTGTCTCAGAGTCAAAACATAGATACATATATACATTTCAAATTGGAAGAATGTAATTTTGTATAACTATCCATACTGGATGGATAAAAACAGTTTATGTACTAAAAGTATAATCTGAAGTCTTACGTTGACATTGCTTTTCTTCTTCACACATAATTTTCTTCAATTTGTTGCATTATTTGTTGAAAATTGCAGTTCCCAATGCTAGTAACACAAGCCCAATAAGCTTATCCCTACTAGAGTCATCGCCTTCCTCAAGAGCTTTCATGTAGTATAGAGATGGACAAACTATTATTTGCAAATGATTTTTGAAATGAGGCAATCTCATGCTATCAGTAAAGGCAATCTGTGCCATCCGAATAGTCCGCTGCTAAATAAAGAAAGGAAAAAAGAAAACAAAAGAAGTATAGAAAGATAAATGTGTTTTATTAAGAAAATTGTTGACCTCATTATTGGCAGATGTGACTCAACAGAATTTGTTCATCTCATTCTGATATTCGCAGGATTGCAGCCGGAGGTGTTATTCAGTTGGTTCAGGCGAATTGGCAGGGGAAATTTTAACTAGTTTGCCGAACTGGCATATACTACCTCTGGCTGGCTCCACTCCTGGCCACCCACTCTCCCAGCCCACAGAATATATATTTTGCCTTCACCACATGACCCAGCTAATTGCCTCACCTCACCTCTGCACCTCGCCCGTTCTGCTCATGAAAGGTAACGTTAGCATGTCACGGGCTCGCTGTTTGCCTTGGCCGGGGAATGCGTCATTTCCCCGGCTCTGGCCTTCCCTGAAAAAGAGCACCTGCTGCAGGCTTCTTGCACTGAAAACTATTGGCCGAAAAAGAGGCCCGTATTCTCATCGCTGTGGTCACCGCTGCCGTTCTTTGCAAGGTCCGCACACTGCCCTGTTCTTTGCAAGGCCTGCACACTGCAATTGCCTGCCGGTGCATAGCCCAATGCCAGATCCATCCAGGAGAATGGCCTGCTGCGGCAGAGGGACTGCATGATAGCGGAGCGGCTCAGCAGGCAGCCAGACTGCGGTGTCCGTTTAAAGTACTTCAACATCGGTGGGAGGGGGACCATAAACACAGGCCTCTGGACCTACCTTTTCTGCCAGCTCTGCGGGCATGGCTTGGTGGGCTGACATCAAGTTGGCCATACTCACTCGGTCTTGCCGTGAGTGATGTCGAGTTGGTCACGCCCACTCAGTCATATGATCACCAAGCCAAACCCACATAACTGGTAGAAAAATTGAATCCCACCACTGATTTGTGGTACAAGGAGTTTAGCGTCCCCATTTTCTTTAGTAATTTTAATTACACACCAGAGTCTGAGCCATAGCTGCAATTTATTTTTCAGGAAACTACTTTGGCTAATGACTTCATAAATATATGCTATTTATTCTTGCATTAGTAACAAACACTTCTTCCCCAAAGGAGTTACTGTGTGGAATTTAAAACAGAATCATTGTCTCCTTACTGCTCTATGGAAACTCGCCCGTATGCTCGATGGATGCAGTACCTTCGAGAAGGCTATACAGTATGTGTAATCTGCCAGGAGCCAGCAATGCACAGAGATAGCTATCGTTGTCCTGGAGATGGCACCGATACTGATAGGTAAGCAACTAAATTTTTTATCTGAATCTCTACTAATAATACAAAGTCCTTAGCATGTATACATTGTTTCATTTATGAATTTGTAGAAAAAATTCTCAAACCAACGCATGTATTAGATTTTTATATATATTTTCTTTCAAAAATCAGTTTTTTTGTGTTTAGCTTTATCTTCTCAATTTTCCCCAAGCCTGTGAATTTCAATGGTTAGAGTACTTTGTTCAAAAATTGCTTTGAAACCTTTATGTCTTTGCTTAGATTTCTCAACTAGAATAAGCAGTGATTTAGACACGGTATTGAGGCCAAAATATCTCTTTGAAAATATTTTTTATGGTAAAGGCTTTGATATAACCTTACCCAGTTGAGAGGCGCATTATAAGGATCTGGGTGCATTGGCATGGTTTGTGCTACATAGTATTTATTATTTATTTATTTGTATGCCGCCCTTCTCTGATGACTCGGGGCAGCTAACAGCATATAATACAGTACAATGGCAACACTAATTAAATTTAAAATTACAATATAAAATCCAATATTTAAAAACAATCATACCAGTCCAATCATACAGCATATATCTCATTTCATTGGCCAGGGGGCTGAGACCTAATTGCCCCAAGCCTGGCAATATAGTTGAGTCTTAAGACTCTTATAGAAGGCAAGGAGGGTGGGGGCAGTGCGAATCTCCAGGGGGGAGCTGATTCCAGAGGGCCGGCCCCCACAGAGAAGGCTCTTCCCCTAGATCCCACCAAGCGACATTGGCTGACGGGACCTGGAGGCCAACTCTATGGGACCTAATTGATCGCTGGGACTCATACGGCAGAAGGCAATCCTGCAAGTAATCTGGCCTGATGCCATGTAGAGCTTTATAGGTCTAAGTATACAGAGAAAAGTATAAGAATCTGGTCTTGCATATCACACAAGTAGTCCTTAACTTGCAATTATTTGTTTAGTGACCATTCAAACTTACAACAGCACTGAAAAGCAACCTAAGGCTGTTTTTCATGCTTATGATCACTGTAGTAGCGCCAGTCATCAGATCAAAATTCAGGCTCTTGGCAACTGACAATGCATCTATGATAGGTGCAGTGTCCCAGTGGCCTGTGATCACTACTTGTAACCTTCTCAGCCAGCTTTCAAGAAAGTCAATTGGGAACATAGATTGTCTTAACATAGTCAGGATATTCTCTTACAGAGTCAGCATATTGTCCCCAACAATCTGGGTCCTTTTACCGACTTTGGAAGGATGGAAGGCTGAGTCAACCTTGAGTCTGGTGGAATTTAAGCTGCCAAATTGCAGTCAGTCAGCAGTCAACAGAAGTAGCTTGTAGTCCTGCACTCTAACTACTGCGCCACTGAGGCTCATGGAACTCCTCACAAATTCAGAAAGTACTCTGATTCAGTAAAACCATAAAACGTTTAGTCTTCCCAGATAGATTAGATAAAAAAACATAACCAGTCTATTCTAATTCACTGTAAGATTACATCAATAACATTTTGCAAATCACCAATTTGTCTTTTTTCAAGCTGATAACTTAAGAGAGGATTCCTTCTGAGTTTCTTTTCTTTTTCTCTTATGCAGCTATAGGCTCCTTCTCCATTCTTACCTCTTCATTCCTTAGGCAGCACTTTTCCATCCATCTCCCACATACCATCATTGTCCCCACATACCATCACAAATAGAGTTAGATTAAACATATCCCTTAGAAGAGTTCTGCTATTATTGGAATGGGCAGGCAGGCCATTCCTCCTTCCACCTGCAGTTATTCAAAAGTTGGAAAACTGGAAGACCATTCAGAGAAGCATGAGAAATATCAATGATTGCTGTGAATGTTTTGCACAAAATCCAGCAGAGATATTTAGAAATAGGTGGGAAAATAAATACAACATCTCTGTAAAACACACACATTTATTTTCAGGCTCCTAAGGAAGTGGGAAAGGAAACATGAAAGATGACATTGTCTTAATGAGTCATTTTGTTAAAGCATCATTTTTTTAACATCACAGGGAGATCTGCTTTAAAGGGCTCCCATTCCCTAGACTTTTGAAGTATCTCTTCAGAACCATTTCAAAATGACACATAGATGTACTATGATCCTCTTTTCAACACCATCTGCTAGAAAGCAGAATCCTGAGTGAGAAAGAATCTTTATGTTCAAGAAATGTCACTGTTTGCATCCTATTGTATTTGTTACATGTTTGCAACTCTTTCAGTCAAGAACGCTATTTGCTCTTATGTTGATAGTGAAAATTACTGCAGTGTTCTTGCAATTGTGTGCTATCTATGAAAATATTCAAATAGGGAAGTCATTATTTACACCATTACCTTAATAGGATATTAACATTCTATGAAGGAATATACTGTATATACCATTAAGACATTATTTCCATTCTATCTTAGGAATGCAATTCTCCACTGGCAAGCAGTTGGAAACCCATCCTGTTATGGAACTTGGAAGAAAATTCAGCAAGTGGAAGAATGTTCATGCCCTCTTGTACATAGTTTTATTTTTACATAGCAGAGTGAATATATACTTTAATATATTTACCTGAAGTATGAAATCTAGCACTGGACCTTTGTAAAGATTTTAAGCATCAAATAAATGAGAAATCAATTTTTGACATTACAGGTTTTTCTATGAATGAATAAAGTTAAATGAACTATATAAAATTATATTGGTCTTCCCTGAATTCAGTACAGTGTTCCCTCGATTTGCGCGGGGGATGCGTTCCGAGACTGCCCGCGAAAGTCGTATTTCTGCGAAGTAGAGATGCAGAAGTAAATACACCATTTTTGGCTATGGACAGTATCACAAGCCTTCCCTTAACACTTTAAACCCCTGAATTACCATTTCCCATTCCCTTAACAACTATTTACTCATCATTATTACTGGTACTCACCATTGAATAAGACACTTAGTGATCCTGATATTTATAAACATAATTATTTATTAACAATAATTATTTTTTTTGGTTATTTATTTGCAAAAATTATTAGTTTGGTGATGACATATGACGTCATCAGGTGGAAAAAACCGTGGTATAGGGAAAAAAACGCAAAGTATTTTTTAATTAATATTTTTTGAAAAAACGTGGTATAGGCTATTCGCGAAGTTCGAACCCGCGAAAATCAAGGGAACACTGTACTAATAATTATTGTGAAATGCCATTAAAAGATAAGCTGGATAATCATTTACATAAATCAACTGTAATATGGCATTCATTCTTTTGAAAGGTGTCTGCTTTATTTGTACTGTAATTGAAAATAAATATTTGAAGTTATTGAGATTAAACCAGAAGTATGTTTAGTAACACCACAGTTCCCTCCCCCCTTTTTGGAGGGGGAGTCTCTTTAAATTAGTTTTTGACTTTTGACAACTAGCCAAACTACTTCTACAGTTGCATTGCAAGGTTTTTTTGGTACGTGATTTGCCGTTGCCTTCTTCCTAGAGCTGAGAGAGCTGGCTTTGTGCCTAAGGCAGGACTAGAACTCATGGTCTCCTGGTTTGGGGGTTAGTCACTGCATCAAACTGGATTCCTCAGCTCCTTAGAAGGCAAATCTGGAACTAGGCCATTGGCAGCCTGTCTGCTCCATGTGAATTAAAAAGATAGTAAAACTCCATGCATAGTAGGGAAAAATCAGAAGCAGATTGTAGGATAGGATACTGTAACTGGTATCCAGAGTTGATAGCTGTATCATCGAAAAGTCATCCCGATGAATATACTGAAGGACTTCTATGTAGTTAAAAGTTTGAGATATATATATTTAATACTGTTCAGAGAAATAAGCTTTATAACTTCATTCTTAATACTACAAGGATCAATCTGGTACACTTGTTATTTTTGGCATCAGTGTCATTGACAAAAAGATTTTGTAGGAAACAAGGACATTATGTATCCTCTCCATGACCAGTTTTCCTTGTTACCTTCTTGGAGGTGGCTTCATGTTTTCCTATGTAGAACATTAGATTCAGTTTCAGCTTTGTCCCATAAAGTATCAACCTTGTGAACTCTCGTTTCCTCTTTCCACTAGGTATTCAAAATGGACAGTGATTAAGTTGTGTGTGTGTGTGTGTATGTGCGCACACACATGCATACTTTTTTGAGAGCAGGCATCAGAATTTCATTTTTAATGTGTGCCAATGTGTTCATAGTAAAAAAAAAACCCCGACAACGATTATTGTGTGAGTGGTATGTTGTGATTATTTTCTTATCTGAAGGATAGCAGATAAGCTATCCTTTGCTATTTGTGAATGAATCCCTGGAACGCCTATAAAAATAGTGTTATTACTGATCAAAGTTTCACATCAAATGACAACCAAATTTGGAAAATAAGTTGACTTTCTGAAACAAGACTGATATTGAAATAAATGTCTATATCCACGAGCAAATATTGCTCCCACAAAATACTATACAACTACTATGTAGTTCTTTGGACATTCTTTAAAATAGAATTTCTGATTAAGAATGCAAAAATATTTAATATGATTGATCACAAAAAACTATAATATAGCTAAGAAATTAAAAATGCAGCACTCTGAATTGAACTTAGAAACACAATGTATCGGCATTTGTAAGAATTAGCAGAATTACAGTCTACATTTCACTTCACTGTTGCCCACAAGTTGAACATAGAGGGTTCATATTTGAATAGTTAACTCAATAAAGCATTGGAGGCAACCAAATTATCAGTCTCCGAGCCATATAAAAAAGATTATGGAAAGGATTTACAGAAATACTTCTGTGCTCTAAAGCAGTGGTCCCCAACGTTTTTTCCACCAGGGACCAGTTTCAGCAAGACGATTTTTCTATGGCCCAGTGGGGGCGGAAAGGGGCGTGGTTGGGGGCGGGATTAAGCATGGGGGTGCTGGTCCTCCCCGCCCCTCTTTCCCGTCATCGTCCTGTGGCCGGCAGAACCTGCCTCCCAAGCCCTCTTGCCCAGCGGGAGCTAAGCGCTGGAGAGAGGGGGTCAGGCTGGCCCTCCTGCCTCCCCCCAGCCAAAAACGCAAAAGCGCCCCGCAGCAGAAGCCAAAAGAGGTTTGAGCCTCTCGGTCCTTCCCGCCCCTCTGTCCCATCCATCGTCCTGTGGCCGGCAGAACCTGCCTGCCGAGGCCTCTTGCCCAGCGGGAGGCGAAGCGCTGGAGGGAGGGGGTGGCGGCATGAGGGCCGGCAGCTGCTGACTCCACGGACCGGTGCAACATGCCCTGCGGCCCGGTACTGGTCCGCGGCCCGGTGGTTGGGGACCCCTGCTCTAAAGCATGATTTCTTTGTTAAAGTTTTTCTTGCACTGAAAAATTTAGTCTCCTTTGCACAGAATGAAGATGTCCTTATTAAACAAATCCAAAATGAATCTTAAACTTGTCTGCTTAAGACTCTACTTATGTCTTAACTCTGCAGTATTTGCATGATCCTGCAAAATATTAGGCTGAATTTTTTACAAGCTCTCCAGAATGAAAAGTTAAATTAATTTGAAGCAGCTTTATTCAGATGATTGCTAGGTAACAGACCTTCAATTTAATATTATCATCTTTTCAAGAATCAACTGAGCACACCAAAAATTATTTTAGGAACTATAATTGCATAAAATGGTTTCTGTTTTAAATTCATTTAAGACATGACCTTGTACGTCTATCACATCATCATCAAAATATAAAAAGATAAATAATAGGCTGAGTATTTGAGGAAAAAACAACTTAGACCAAGCCTAACTTAACTAAAGTTCTCCATCTGTCTTTTAACATAACATTGGTTCTATCATCAAAATCATAATTCTGAAGAATTTTCTTCCATTTTCCAACTCCAAACTTCTGTACACCTTTTTTTAATTTCTGGTCTTCTTCCCACTTCCATTGCTATAGAAAATTAAAATAAAATATTATAAAATGTATCTTTTTAAGTACTTGAGTTATTAGCCATTGCTGAAAAACATTCTATTTCTATTAACACATTCTTAAAGCATTTGCATTTTACAAGAAATCAGCATTTTAAGAACTATTTCTTATATTTCCATTGTAAAGAATTAAAACCAAATGATTATTTCAGATGAGAGAATTACAGGAGGAAAATAAACATTACTTTTATTATTTCTAAACATACATCTGTTCATATTCATAAAACAGACACTTACATATTATAGTAATATTTTTTAAGCTATAGCAATTTCTTGATTTCTGTATTTATCATGTCTTATCTCCAATATCAATGTAGTGATTGTCATGATTTTTAACATTTCAATTCAAGTTGTAAACCTGTTACACTGTATCAAAATACAGATTAGAATGTACAGATTATTTAAAAGGAGCAGGACAATAAGCAGAAGTCTACAAAGATCACTGCTTATATACATTTAGATTTGCATTATAAAATTGAAACTAAAACTTTTCTGAACAGAGTTCTCTTGCATATGTATTTTACTTTTTACTTAGCAAGTTCAATTTCCTTGGAATATCATATTATTAACACCAAAGAACTTGGGACAGTTGAAATAGAAAGCTGATAAAATCCAACCAAAATTTCAGAGGCCAAAACTACTGACAAATGTTTTCATTTTGTGGGTCTGAATATATGAGAATTACCAAACATGAGAAATTCTTTGCTTTTCCTTTTGCTCTGTCTGTAATAAAAGTGCCAAATGAAACAAGGCACCTTGGCTTTTTCACTGATAATTGGCTAGATATACACTATTATATAGTATAGACACCACCTTTTGGGCAACATGCAAAGATCCCAGTTTCAACATCATGTCAAAGATCATTTGTGGGGTGACTTTAGATATGTTGATTTTAATTCCGATAAGCCAAGCCAGCAGTCTTCAGACATATTAGCTGTTTATATTACACAAACTGAATTTCCAGACATTTGGAAAAATTGGGGGAGGTTGCTTTCCACCACTGTATTCTGTGTCTTTTATTAAATGTCACCGTTTTAGGCTTTATTTTTATGTCCTGGTTGTATATTAACCTAATTTTTTTAATTGTACATCACCCCCCCCCCCCCAAAATATGTATTAAGAAATACCTGCATGTAAAGAAGTAACTAAAAATGTAAATATGAACACTACCGCACTTCTTCCTATTACATTAGGTTTTACCATTCTACATGGCGATGCTGGATTGGAAATAACAAGGTACTTTTATCTTGTCAGATCTTGTATGTACCAGACTATACTTACAGACAGGCAGTCTTCTTGGGCAAGCAGGAAAATATTTTGGAAAAATGTTTCTTTGGTTAAATTCACCAATATTATTTTATACTAATATATTATTTTGAACTTTTCTTATTTATACCTTTTTCTTCAGACAAATGGCAGATGGCAGAGACTCATCTTGTAGAGCATCCGTAGTATTTTGCAGTTTTTTACCTAGTTCAGAAAAATAATACAAACACCTCTTTTAAATCCTGTGCATTTTAATGGCTAAATACTCATTAATTAAATATTAGGGGGTTAGCAGAAGGACTGCAACATATATAACAAATAGAACAAAGTGAATCAATAAAAAATAAAACAAAGATATCATTTTTAAGAAGGAAAAAGAGACCCTATTAAGGCATGTTCTGAAAAAGGAAAAATATGTCTTTAAGATTCAAAGGTATATAGAGATTAGTGCAAGTAAAGTTGAACTTAGTCAACTTAAATGGAAATACATCAAGCACAAACACGCCAGGATACAGAATGATCTTTGATACCTTGGTCTATATTTTGCTTTCAATGAGAGACTATATTTTAAGTGAAAGACAGGACTCTGAAGCATGGATTGTGGGAAAGGAAATCTGATTCCCTCCATATTTCTAATATACCCATCTTGTTCAGATATATTGAAATTATGTAGTACTTACATTGAAGAGTTTTTCGTTTTATATTTTGGGGCTTGGATGAAATCTTTATCTGACTTGGTTTCCAAAATGATTGACCAGGTAAGGAACAGGAATGTTTATGTAATCTATAAGAGAATGAAAGAAAAGAGATATGATAGAGAACACCTAGATGGCTGTTGAAACTTTGCATTATACTGTTCTTTATTAAATTGTACTATCAGCCTACTTTCCTAACATATAATACATTAAAAAAATTTAACTAGGAAGTCATTTACCGTATTTTTCGGTGTATAAGATGCATCTTTTTATTTAAAAAGTGTACAAAAAACAAGAAAAGGAGAAAGAACGGGGGAGAGAGAGAAGGGGAGAGAAGGAAAAAGACGTAGAGGGAAGAGAAAAACAGAAATGAAAGGGAGAGAGAAATGAGGGAAAGATTGAGAGAGGATGAGAGGGAGAAGAGGGAAACAAATGAGAGAAGGGGAGAGAAAAAGGGAGAGGAAGAGAAAAGATAAAAACAAGTGAGGAAGAGGAAAGATAAAAACAAGTGAAAGTGAGAGAAATGAGAGCAAAAGGGGGAGAGAGAAACAAATGAGAGCAAAAAGGGGAGGGGAGAGGTACACAGAAATGAGAGAGACCTGGAGGGAGAGAATGAGAGGGAAAAGAGAGAAAGAAGTGGAGAGAAAGAAAGAACAGGGAAAGAGAGGGAAAGAGGAAGGAAGAATAGAGGGAAGGAAGGAAAGAAAAAAACACAGAAAACGCCAGGAGCCACAAACCCAAGCCCTCATGGCTGGAGAGGTTACCATTACACTGCCCCCCAAGACAACTAGACACAAGAACAGTTTTTTTTCCGGAACGCCATCACTCTACTAAACAAACAATTCCTTCAAAACTGTAAAACTTTTTACTAAGTCTGCACTTCTATTTCTACTAGTTTTTTCTCATAATTCCTATCACCTATTTCCTCCAACTTAGGACTGTATGACTGTAACTTGTTGCTTGTATCCTAAGATTTTTATTAATATTGATTGTTTCTTCATTGCTTATTTGACCCCTATAACAATCATTAAGTGTTGTACCACATGATTCTTGACAAATGTATCCTTTTCTTTTTCTTTTTCATGTACATTGAGAGCATATATGCACCAAAGACAAATTCCTTGTGTGTCCAATCACACTTGGCCAATAAGGAATTCTATTCTATTCTATTCTACATTACTATTTAATACTACACCATTTGGTTCACAATATTTTTTCCTTGTTTTCCTCCTCTAAAATCTAGGTGCATCTTATACACCGGTGCGTCTTATACACTGAAAAATACAGTATTTACCAGAATTTGTTAAAAAGATGAAAAGAAAACTCTGCAATCCCCAAGATAACTACTCATGTTGATATAAAACTAGCGAATTCCAGGATAAGTCATACTTTAGCATGGTCTTTGGTGTGTTTTCCAAATGATTTTCTTTGTTGGTTTCAACTGTACTGTCACATTGTGTGGGTACCATTATGTTTTCCAAACTTTTTGTTTTAACCTCTTTTGTAGCTTCCTGTAAAACAGCAACATTTACTTAAGAAATACTAATTTTCATATCTTTCCCAGGCTTCTTAAAACATTTTTACCATATACTGTTAGAGAGGATTTAAAACACAAGATTAATAAAAATGTAAAATGAAAGCAATATAATTAATAGTTAGAGTTGTATAATGCTTCCATTCAGAAAAGGTGTTTTCACCCAGGATGATGTAATGAATCAGAGACAAGTCCTGTGTTCCTGCTACTATCTCGATAAGCTCTTGTAAATCATATCCAGAGCAAGGCAAAACCTAATATCTGTAGATTCAGATCAAAGTTAAGATGAATTAGCCATCACACACTTCAGCATCATGGTATTTACAGGGTGACCAGGGGCAAAACATTTTGAAATTCCCTGATATTTCCCTGACATTTCCCGTAACTTGCAATTTAGTTAAGGCGTGGTCTTAGATGACATCATATCAAACGGCTAAGCTATGGAGAAATATCAACAGCTGAGGAAGTAAGTTGTTGCCAGTTATGCTCATTTTTGCTTGACTCTGCCAAGCAGCGCGATCCATTTTTTTTACATGATTTTCTCCTGAGTTTTAAACATTTTAATAGTGTTTATCCCCCCAAAAAATTTATTCTGTATTTTTCACGAATGCACTGATAATTCCCGAACTGCCGATTTCTCTGATATTTCCCTGATTTCCCAGGTTTGCTGGACACCCTGTATTTAGTCAAGCAAGGAATAATTAGGTTTTTTTTCACTCCATTATTCCCCCTTCCAAAAATAACAACCACTTTAATGAGATTTTTTATGTAGGATTTTATAACTTCCTGGATCTAGCTACAGCTGCTTACTAGATATGACAAGCAAGGGGCAAACAAAAATGATTGGCTACATTCGGTCAACACATCTGGTGGGAACTGAAAGTAATGCAAAGAAAGCACAGAGGATAAGAAACTGGATGTACCTATTGATTGAATCACTAGAATTGTCATGAAAGTAATTCTGCCCTGCAGGCATCTTTAACATCCAGGCAGTTCAGAGAGTAATCCTTTAAATAATTCCATCCTAGCTATGAATTGTTGCAATGTTATGCATTTGGTCAACTGCACCTATTATTTAAAATCCAGTAGTTTCTATAGTATTACAGTCTTAACTATTAGAACCAGTCGTGGGTTCTAAAACCCATTGCTTCTGCGCAGAAGCGTCCCGGGCGGGTGAGCAGTCTCCCACCACCACTGCTACCGGTTTGCAGAACTGGGCTGAACCAGGAGCAACCCACCGCTGATTAGAACATTTCCAATACTTTCCAATATTTTAATGAGTAAGACATTCAGTCACTTATAGATATACAATGTTAATATGTTGTATAATTAACATTTATATAATTAAATTAGTATATATTACTTTTATTCTACTTTACCTGCATTAAAAAATTGTTGATTTCTTTTTTCAAGAAAATATTGATATAAGTTTTAATTCTCTCAGTCAAAAGATTAAAACTGAAAAATCGAAGAAATGGATGATATACATCTTTTTGTTTTAATATTGCAGAAAGCCTCGTTCTTAAAGTCTACAGGAAAAAAAAGTCAGAATACAATAAATACTACATATTGTGCTTGTAATGCCAATGGTAAATATTTTAAAAGAAGCAGAACGTTTTGCCTCCAGAGACCAAATGTAGGAAATTAAGTATATATTATTCCATTATAAATAATATAATACAACGTAAGTGATAAGTACATGCAAATTATCTTTCCTAATAATGTGAGGCTCCACGGAGAGGGGCAGCATACAAGTCCAATTAATAAATAAACAATTAATAAATAAATTCACTTTTGTTAAGATTTTGTAGCAGCTTTCAGTATTTCCTTATGGTTTCACACACTGTGCACCAACAACATGTAATAGCTTCTTTAGTTCAGGGTTTTCAATTCTCTTTGGTCAAACACCTGGGCAATGCATCTCATGCCAAACACCCTCCTCTAATCTTCCTTTACATTCGTCCATTTCATAGTATTCTTTTTAAAATATCCACATCTCAGTTAAATATCCCATCCTACATATGCCATGATTTGTATTCATTTTTGTTTTTCTTTCTGCCTCTAAGTTTATTTCCTCTAGTTTTCCAACCCAGTAATAAATATATGGTGTCACTTTCCAAGGTTTTATAGAAGTGAAGGAATCTTATTTGCAGGAAATCATACAACATAGTTAAATATAATGATTTGGGGGGGGGGGGGGGGGAATCGTATGCCAATGTCACCAGTAAGAATTTTTCCTCTTTTTATTTTATTAAACATATTTATATGGCTGCCCAAATCACAGATGGTGACTCCAGGTATTTTAAAATCCATAATCTAAGTTTCTTAAACTTTGATTGAATTATGTTAAGTTCAGATGCCAGTAAAATAATATTTGAAATTATTACAGAGAAATTGAAGGGAAAGGAGACATGAAATTGGCTCTGAAACTTTAATTTGGTAAGGTATGACTATACAAAATTCCTGGAGGTTTTAATGTCTGTTTTAACATAGAATAGAGGACAACTTTATTTTTGATACTTTTCATAGTTGTACTTCAAAAGACTGCTGGTTTACCGTAACTAGAGTCAGTAAAGCTGACTGAAAATAGCTGCATTCAATGTGCCAGAAATGTAATGCATCTATTTACAATCCAAAATGTAAAAGATAAAACAGTGAAAATATTGCAGAATTAAAAAAGCTTTTAATCACTGATTTCAGTAATGCATCCTGAAGGTCACAAAACCAGGTTGTGGGAAAGGTTGCTCACCCAAAGTATAATGCCTTCATAGATTGTAAATTAGTAATGACTAGAAAAGAGTAATTCTGAAAGTTGTTTTATCACCTTAGTAAACCTGTGCATTGATCATTTAAGAATATTACATGAATTTTAATTTCATAAGGCTTCAAAATAATTGTAGGGAAGGTTTGCCTATTTGCCGATGACTCTAAAGTGTGCAATAGGGTTGATATTCCTGGAGGGGTCTGTAATATGGTAAATGATTTAGCTTTACTAGATAAATGGTCAAAGCAATGGAAACTGCAGTTTAATGTTCCCAAATGTAAAATAATGCACTTGGGGAAAAGGAATCCTCAATCTGAGTATTGCATTGGCAGTTCTGTGTTAGCAAAAACTTCAGAAGAGAAGGATTATGGGGTAGTGATTTCTGACAGTCTCAAAATGGGTGAGCAGTGTGGTCGGGCGGTAGGAAAAGCAAGTAGGATGCTTGGCTGCATAGCTAGAGGTATAACAAGTAGGAAGAGGGAGATTGCGATCCCCTTATATAGAGCGCTGGTGAGACCACATTTGGAATACTGTGTTCAGTTCTGGAGACCTCACCTACAAAAAGATATTGACAAAATTGAATGGGTCCAAAGACGGGCTACAAGAATGGTGGAAGGTCTTAAGCATAAAACGTATCAGGAAAGACTTAATGAACTCAATCTGTATAGTCTGGAGGACAGAAGGAAAAGGGGGGACATGATCGAAACATTTAAATATGTTAAAGGGTTAAATAAGTTTCAGGAGGGAAGTGTTTTTAATAGGAAAGTGAATACAAGAACAAGGGGACACAATCTGAAGTTATTTGGGGGAAAGATCAAAAGCAACATGAGAAAATATTATTTTACTGAAAGAGTAGTGGATCCTTGGAACAAACTTCCAGCAGACGTGGTTGGTAAATCCACAGTAACTGAATTTAAACATGCCTGGGATAAAAATATATCCATTGTAAGATAAAATACAGGAAATAGTATAAGGGCCGACTAGATGGACCATGAGGTCTTTTTCTGCCGTCAGTCTTCTATGTTTCTAATTGTCTAATTTAATTCGATATTGAACATACTACCTCATTGGAGGATGATTCTGGAAAAAGTCTTGCTATCACTTCTGCAGCCTCCTGAAAATATCCTTTTTCCATATATATAGCGACTGCCTACAAAGACACAACTTTTCAGTAATGACTTCCATTCTTTATAACAAATCTGGGAACAAAAATAACTTATGCAATTTAATGTTATGAATTTTAAAGATGCAAGGATGAATCTGATGAAAACAAACAATTATCTTTTGTATTTTATGAATGGTAGGTTTTCCATGGAAATTATTGTGGGGATCGCTTACACAGTGATTACTTTGAAATAGTTTCTAACATAGGAACAAAAACCTTAAACTATTAAACATTTTCCATTCTGAATCAAAATGAATATACTGATCTACAAACAAACCTGAATCTGAATTAAGTCTGTGATTTCTTTATGCAGTTTATCTTGTTGGCTTTGTGTTTTTAGAAATGAAATCCAAACCGACAAAGCATTTTCCAGTGGTGAAAATTTTTGATCATCTCCAAAGTCAGAATCTTAAGAGAAATGAGAAGAAGTAAAAATAGCAGTGTAGTATTTTAAAGATTAAAAAAACCTTCCATATAGAAAAGATATCAGTCATTATACCAGAAGTCAATTTCTTCCTTTGATTTTTGGTTTACAGAAGAAAGCTTTCTAAATAGAGATAATCAACTATTCAACTGAGGTGGTTAGGAAGATTATTGAATAATATTAGGAAATCTCTGTTTTGAAAGATTGTCCTCAGGTTCTTTTTAATATCATGTTATTTAGAACTTGGTCAAACAAGGCTTCCGGTTTGGCGGTGATCGCGGCGGGACATCCTTGGCAGGGCTCTGCCAAGCGATCCCTTCTACCCCCTTCGAAGGTCGCATTCGCGATCGGATCGGGCTCGGATGGCCCGATCCCAGAACAGGGGGCTCCCCTCTGCCCAAGGAGCCATCGCTGAGACTCCAGAGGCAGCGGTTCGCCCCGCAGCTTCGAAGACGGGAGAACCGATCCTCTTCGTCTGAGAGGACCGGCCAGCGCTTTCTCCCCTCACCCAGCGGGAAGCTGAGAAAAAGCTCTAAATTGAAAGTTCTACATTTATCTAACTGAAAAAGAATACATCCGATAAAGGACTCAAGGTAAAAAATTTCCTCTTTGTTTCAAGACCAAAATCCGAAGATTTGATCGTTCGCAAGCCTCAAGGGAAAGTTTTTTTTTTTAACGAGGCGAAAGTGAAAGTTTTTTTTTTTCTGAGTCTCATCCGCAAATAACAGCCGAGACTAAATTCTCTCATCTTCATTGTTTCCATCTTGTATTTGAATTTTGGAATCTATAAAATATTTTTTCTTACTCTATGCTTTAATAAAAGATTTTGAACTGGAAATGGCTATTTAGAAGATTTCAATGCTTAAAAGAAGTTAGTAAAGATGACTAAAATTTCTTTTTTATAGTCTGTTAAAACATTGTGTTCTGGGCTGACATCTTAACTGCGGAGGAATATAACTTTGTTGCCTTATTTTTTTTTCTCTCATCCTGTTGTCTTTGCAACATAATATCATTATATAACAACTTGAAAATCAATGGGAAATAGAAGGAACTGATACCTTTCCTTTGGAATATTTACTTTTGGATTAACCTACTTGGATTACTTGCTGATTGTCTTTGAACTACTTTGGATTACTTGCTGATTGCTTTTTTTCCTTGGGATTATTTTTTCTTCTGAGAACCTTTTCACATCTGCCTGATCATATGAACTTCTGACTTCTAACCTGACTCCATCTTGGGATCTAATTTTTTTGCCTTTGTCTTGAATTTCGAAAAGAACATAGACTCCATTTTAACTACAAGAAAATTATTAATTTGACTTTTTTTTTTTCGTGAGACCTGCAATTGGGATTAAGTACAATTGTATTTCCTGACATTGGGATTCACACTCTTTATTCATCTAATATAATTTCCTGATTTATAAGAAGAACATAACTATACATATTGTGTTTTCTTTTTGATTAATTAACTCTTTCTTTGTTCTCCTTCTGATTTTCCTTCTTTTTATTTTTATTTTTGAAAGAAGTTTGAATTGAAGACTATGCATTGTTAGCAAACCTTGGTTTCCTGCTCTATTTTAATTATTTGAATTGAAATACTCCCCATTTCTTTTTTTTTCTCTCCCTTTTTCTCCCTCTTCTTGCTGCCTTATTAAATCTTTTTTCTCTTCTTTTTTTTTCTTTGTACTTTCTCAAACTTTCCCTTTTTAAAATAGTTATTACTCTTTCTTTGCTGTCATTTATTTTGTCTTTTAATTAGACCATTTATTTTTAACTTTTACTGGTTTTTCATTTCTAAAAGTTTTATATTAGTTTCCTGAGGTATTATATCTTTAAATTTTTAAAGACAATTTAAATTTTTAAAAGAATTAATAACAATATATATTGGATTTTGAATTTTGAACTTTTTTGATAATTGAATAGTTATAATTTAAGCGTAACTGCTAATAAAACAGATTGAATAGATTTGGAATTTATAGAAATTTTCTCCTTTTCACTATATATAAATTTAGATTGATTTAAATTAACTCAAATTTTAAACAGCGGATTCAAAATTGATAATGTCAACTTATTCAACCGTTGTTAAAACAGTCAAAAAACAACCTACTGCAACAATCTCTTCTCCACAAGTGTCCCCACGTCCTTCCCCGACACACCAGGCCTCAGCTATGTCTTCCAAGGATAAAGAAAAAGACAAAACAACGCAGCCCAACTTTGCAACATTACAAGAAACTTTAAACAATATGCAGGACTCTATCTTTAAATCTTTAGAGAATGCCACTCAACAAAGAGAGGTTATAAAAGAGGATGCAACACAACAAAGGGAAGCTATAAAAGCAGACTTGGCAGAATTTAAAAAGGAGATGGCCCAACTGAAAGCTGATATGGGCGAGGTGAAAGACCAGATAAAGGAGATCCAACAAACACTACAAGAAAGTGATGATCGAGTGAAAAAGGTTGAAGAGAAATCCGACAAAAACGCAAAAAGAATTGATTATCTCGAAGGGAGAGCTGATGCAAGACACAGAAGACATGATGAATCAATTATTCAGCTGGAGATGCAACGTGCTTCGTATGGACTACGATTTCAGAACATGAAAGAGGAAAAAGATGAAGATTTAAAAATGACTATGGCGGAAACGATTGGAGGTATACTCCAGGAGGATCCTGCTGCGCTAGTGAAAGAAATCGATGAAGTTTACAGGACTTCGAATAGTTACATCCGTCGCCACAATCTTCCAAGAGAGATTCATATCAAATTCACCAGGAAAACTTTGCGAGATGACATACTCCATTGGGCAAGAAACTCCAAACTCCAACATCAAGGAGTGGAAATAAAAATATTAAAACAAGTTCCAAGAAGTGTCAGAGAGAGCAGAAGAGATTACCAGTTTCTTACCAGAATTTTGATCAAAGAAAATATAACCTATCGTTGGTTAATCCCACAAGGTCTTTCTCTGACATGGCGTTCTACAAGATACAAGCTGGAAAATGTAGAACAAGCTAGGTATTTCTTTGAAAATAGTGGCATCAGCCACATGGACTTTTCAGATAAACAACAAGAGGCTCATCAACAACCAGCACAACAGCAATCAGGGGAGATACTAGCAATCCAACAAGAAGAACTATTGGGGGCCACAGCTCTAGCAATAGAGCAGGACCAAGGTGCTATAAGAAGAGTTCAGCCTCAGCGAGAAACCAAAAAACCCACTAAATGACAACAACTAAAGATCTAAAGATCTTTTCGGTAAACGTTAATGGACTTAATGAACCAAGGAAAAGGAAACAAATCTTCTCTAAAATCAGAAATCAAAATGCTCAAATTGCAATATTACAAGAAGTACATATCAAAAAAGATAACCAAAAATTATTGTTGAATCCCAAAATTGGAAAAATGTATGCTGCATTAGCAGATCAAAAAAAAAGAGGTGTGGTGATGTATGTAGAGAATTCTATAAATTCCAAACAGATATATAAGGATAATGATGGTAGAATATTGATTGTACAAGTTGATATTGAACCTAGACCCATAGTGGTTGTTTCTATTTATGCTCCCAATGAAGACCAAATGATATTTTATAAAAATTTACATCAAATAATAATAGACTTAGCTATTGAGAATGTATTAATAATAGGTGATTTTAATGCTATTGTGAATAGGCAACTAGACCATTCAGGGGGAGGGAGCCATAATAAAAGGAAAAAAACAAAAAGAAATCTACTACCTAGTACTTTCCAAAAAATGAAAACAGAATTATTGCTAAATGATATATGGAGGGAAAGACACCCCCATAAAAGACAATTTACGTTTTATTCCAATCCCCACAAAATCTGGACAAGAATAGACATGGTATGGACATCAAAAATGGTTGCAGAAGAAATAAGGGAAGTAGAGATAGATGTTAATACATGGGCTGACCACAACCCAATAGTGGTCTATATAAGAAGGAACAACAAACAGAATATCTGGCGGATGAATAGAATTATACTAAATGATAAGAAATATAAAGATTGGATCGAAAAGGAATTAAAAATATTTCTTGAGATTAACAAAACCCCAGACACCACTCCACAGAATATATGGGATACACTCAAAGCTTATATAAGAGGGTTAACAATATCTTACACAGCAAAATACAATAAGGAAAATAAATTAAAGTACGTACAACTAATAAATGAATTAAAACAATTGGAATTTGCATCGCAGCAACACACCAAAAACAGAGACTTTAAAACAGAAATAAATGTAATTAAACATAAAATTAGAATTATAGAACAAAATCAAATAACTGAAAAAATTAAAAGAGCAAAACAACATTATTTTGAACATGCAAATAAACCAGGCAGATGGTTAGCATATAAACTTAGAAAGCAGAGTCAATCCAAATTGATAAAAAAACTAGAAGACAAAGATGGTACAATAAAATATGATACAGAAGGAAAGGCGGACATTGTTTATAACTTTTATAAAGATCTTTATGCCAAAGACAATGTTAGTGAAGATGAGGTTTTTAATTACTTACAGGCTTCAAAATTACCACAAATAACAGAAGATCAACAGACTATGTTGGATGGTCCAATAACAATGGAAGAACTCCTAACTATAATTAAAAAACAGAAAAACAACAAGGCCACTGGTCCGGATGCTATACCGGCAGAATGGTATAAGATAGACAATGAGATAGTAAGAAACTATATGTTAGAAATTTTTAATTCATGTAGACTTGAGGGTAAAATTCCGAAATCTTGGTCAGAATCGCTGACAACTTTAATACACAAATCCGGCACTGACCCACTAAAAATCAAAAATTATAGACCCATATCTTTATTAAATGTAGATTATAAAATATTTATTGCCATTTATGCAGATAGACTTAAAAGAATTATAAATGGAATAATACACCAAGACCAAAATGGATTTCTACCAGGGCGACAAATTAAAAATAACCTTAGAACAGTAATAAATACATTAGAATACTATGAACAACATCCAGATAAGACAGCATCCTTAATGTTCTTAGATGCTCAAAAGGCCTTTGACAACGTTAACTGGACATTTATAAAAATGCAATTAAACAAAATGAGATTTGGCTCAAAATTTGTTAATTTAATAGATACTATATACTCAAAACAAACGACTAAAATAATATTAAATAATAACCAATTACAAGCACTTGATATAAACAAGGGAGTTCGACAAGGATGTCCTATATCACCATTGTTATTTATTATGACACTTGAAACTTTATTAATTAAAATAAGAGCGGATTCCGAAATAAAAGGTTTAACTATAGGAGACGAAACTTACAAACTCCAAGCTTTTGCAGATGACTTAACGTTTATAATTGAAGAACCGATAACAACTGTCCCTTCTTTATTGCAAACTATTGAACAATACGGAAAGGTAGCAGGTTTAAAGATAAATAAAAGTAAAACTTCTTTCTTAACCAAAAATATGAATAAAATACAAGAAACTAAATTAGAAAATATTTCTGGAATAAAAACCGTAAAGAAAGTAAAATATTTAGGAATAAATTTAACAGCGAAAACAATAACCTTAAAAAATGATAATTATATAAAATTATTATCAGAAATTAAAAAAGATTTAGAAACATGGAACAACCTGAAAATATCATTTTTAGGAAGAATTGCCACAATCAAGATGAATATTTTGCCTAAGGTTTTATTTCTCTTTCAGGTAATTCCAATAAACCCAGGGGGAACTTTCTTTAAAACTTTGACAAACTTAGTTAAAAAATTTATATGGCAAGGGAAAAAAGCAAGGATAAAAATAAACTGTTTGGAAGACATTAAGGAAAGAGGAGGATTTGGTCTTCCAAACTGGAAATTATATTATCAGGCCGCCGCCTTAACATGGATTAAAGATTGGATAACCTTAGAGAATAAAAGAATATTAAATTTAGAAGGACATGATCTTATGCTGGGTTGGCATGCATTTATATGGTATGACAAGGAAAAAAATCACTCATATTTTAAAAGACACACATTAAGGAAGTATTTACTAGAGGTTTGGAAGGACATAAAGAAAAACCACTTCTTAAATGTTCCAGAATGGATAGCCCCCCTAGAAGCAATAACACATCCAAAATCTATAAAAGACACGAAAATATTTTATAGATATAAAGAATTATTAAATGATCAGATGAAGCTAAAGCTTAGGAATAAACTACAAGAAGAAGGGATAATAATAGATTGGTGGCATTATGCCCAGATTCGATCCAGATACCAGAAGGATATAACTCTTTATACTTTTAGTAAAAGTAAGAATTTGCTAAGTCATTTAATTATTAATAATTCAGTAAAAATGATAGGGAAAATATATAAATTTCTTATCGCTCACAAAAATATAGAGTTGACTCTAAAAGATACCATGATAAGATGGTGCAGAAATATAGGCAAGGAAATAGATATAGATACTTGGGAAAAAGTCTGGATTAATAATTGGAAAATGACCAAGTCAGTTTCATTAAAAGAAAACCAAATTAAAATGTTTTATAGATGGCACCTTCCACCTAACAGGATAGCTAAAATGTTTCCTAAAACATCCCCACTGTGTTGGAAATGCAAGAAAGATATAGGAACTTATTACCATCAATGGTGGACATGTAGTAAAGCGAAAACTTATTGGAAGATGATTGAGAAGATATTAAAAGAAATATTAAAATATGACATAGACAACACCCCGGAATTTTACTTATTAGGAATTACTAATCAGACTTATAAGAAGGAAACTCTTTACTTAATTATACACATATTAACTGCGGCTAGAATAATATACGCGCAAAACTGGAAGGGGGAGGAAATCCCCAAGAAAGAAGAAGTTATAGCTAAAATATTAGATTGCGCTGAAATGGATATGATGACAAGACGATTAAACGATCAAGAAGATACAAAATTTTATGAAACATGGAACAACATATATAAATGGTTAGATAAGAAAAAATAAGAGATAGATCTGTTTTTATTTAGGTAATAACAATATTAGATGTATTTGTTGATGATTTTGACATAGTTGTTTACTCACAAGCGATATATTAAAAATTTTGCTTTATGTATGCTTAGTAATTGAGATTAGTTTGAATGTTTGATTAGATGAATATATTACACTTAAATAACATATTAAGCATTTTTACTTATACCGTACTAATATTGCATTTAAGATTTGAAAATTTTTTACTAGACTTTTTAACATTTAACAAATGTTTGATTATGTATTCTTTTTTCTATTTGAATGTATACTTTCAAAAGAAGTGGGGAAACACATCCCCATTTTATGTTTAATGTTTGTACGTCTGTATGTCTGTTTTATGAAAAATAATAAAAAAATTGTTAAAAAAAAAAAAAAAAAAAAGAACTTGGTCAAACGCCAAGCCAAAATGTGGATATAATTTACAAATGGAGCAAATAAAAGAGCAGAGAATAAAGTCCTTTAAATTTTATTTTACTGCTCATTGTTAACAGTATTTTACAAACTACACTATCTAGGATCCTCAGCCCAGGACAATAGTGCTAAACAAAATATGGGCTTATACCTGATTAAAGACAACATGAACTTATATTAAATGTATTACTGGTATTTTATACGTTTAGCCCTACAACTTTCTATATTATTTGTCTTTGAGATAGGAATTCAAGAACCATAGCAATCTATTGAAGCAATCAGAATAAAATAATTTTTGTAACTTTTATTGAAAGTGGAGGAACTTAGTAACATCACTGTATCAAAATCATACCATATTGTGCTCACAGACTGTAATTCTTTAAGAGAGAACTAGGATATACAATCAATCACATCAAGAACTAATGCCTAGTCTCGAGCCCAAAACCTATGTAGCCTAGCTTCTTTATTTTTTGTCTCTATATGTTCCATTCTGACCTCAAATGCACACTTCTTGGAATAGGTTTATGAGTGCACAGTATTTGTGGAATTTATATAAAGTTACCATTTAAGTAGTATGTTGGCAGTATTAGCCTACCAAGGTTAAGAACAATTTGTTTACAAATACTAAATATGCTGCTGACTTGAAGCTGCCACTAGTGCAGAGCCAGATAAGGCTCTTTTCCAGAAAACTTTTGATTTGTTGCTATCAACTTACCAAATTTGGGGATCTCTTAAATTGCTTTTATTAACAGTGGTTATTTCTAATAATTTTAGTTTATATTTTAACAATTAAAGATAAATGACAGATACAAATGTGTAGACTATATGTGTATATATTTTTGCAAGAGCTATTTTTGGTTCAAACAACACATTTTTCTATCAATAAGCATATAATTAGCATTAGATTTCTAGTATCTAATTAAGAATTCTCTCTAAAGCCAATGCATTAAAATATTTTACCAAATACTTTTCCTTCAGCAATATATGTCAGCAGCTGACAGAGGCACACTGTTTCCCTTTGATGAGTTTCTATTTTGTGCAACCCTTTAATAACAGCTGAAAAAAAGAAGACATATCAGTTATGATTTTGTTCCTACAGTGCCACTGTGTGGTTATCAGTAACTTTGTCTATAATACTAAATAGATTTTACTCCCACATAATTTTATTTAGGATAGGAACATTTAGGAGCAGTTTATACTAAATATTTTATACTTATGCTAGTTAGTAAACATTAACTTGTCTGTCCCCACAATATGACAATTTGAAATTTTTGAAAAGTTTGACATTTGAAAAGTTACTTCAAATATTTCAAAATGGGAGGATACAAACTTAAAGTAAACTGCTCCAAACTCGACTGCAGGAAATATGACTTTAGTAACCGAGTAGTTAATGTATGGAACTCACTACAAGACTGTAGTATTATCACCTAACCCCCAAAACTTTACCCTTAGATTATCCACGATGGACCTCTCCCAATTCCTAAGAGGTTAGTCAGGGGCGTGCATAAGTGCACCAGAGTGCCTTCCATCCCCTGTCCTAATGTTTCTCTTTTAGTACCGTGTATATTGTCATTTATTTATTTATTTATTTGTTTGTTTTTTTTATGCCGCCCTTCTCCTTAGCCCCAGGGCGGCTTACAACATGTTAGCAATAGCGCTTTTTTAACAGAGCCAGCATATTGCCCCTGCAATCCGGGTCCTCATTTTACCCACCTCGGAAGGATGAAAGGCTGAGTCAACCTTGAGCCGGTGATGAGATTTGAACTGCTGACCAGCAGATCTAGCAGCCAGCTTTAGTGAATATACCGGTGTTCCAGTGGATAGTGCAGTCCTGCACTATATCCACTGCACCACCGTTATATCTTTGTATACCACCAATATGTACTTGACAAAACAAGTACTGCTATTGTACACTACTTTATTGTTGCTGTTAGCCGCCCCGAGTCTCCGGAGAGGGGCGGCATACAAATCCAATCAATCAACCAACCAATCAATCAATCAATAAATAAAACAAATAAAATAAAAAAATATATTTTGGTACCTTCCACACTACTGCTTTGTTCTATTGCAGAGGTCCCCAACCGCCGGTCCGCGGACCGGGACCGGGCCGTTGGAGCTTTTCAGCCGGTCCGCGGCGCCAGGGCCCCCTCGGCCTTTCCGCATCACCAGCGGCGCTCCCCCCGCCAGCCAGCCAAGCCCCGCGCCCGCCGGAACCGGCTCCTCGCTCTCCCCCCGCCGCCCGCCGCGTTTGCAGGAGGTGGGGAGGGTTGGGCGGCCCGCCAAGGCCAGGAGGGACGCCGCTGCCCCCCCCCCTCCTTCCCTCTCTCCGCCCGCCGCTGCGCCTCCTTGACAACGAGAGGAAATGCCGGCAAAGGCTTTCCTCAGCGGGGGCCGGCGAAGGTGATATTGAATGTCGGGGGAGAACGGGTATTTGCACGCGCTCCCTATCTCCCTGCTAGCCCACTCGGAATATTCAAAATAAGAAAAGCCTTTGCCGGCGAAGGCTTTTCTTATTTTGAATATTCCGAGTGGGCTAGTAGGGGGATAGGGAGCGCTTGCAGCCGCCCGTTCTCCCCCGACATTCAATATCACCTTCGCCGGCCCCGCCTCTCCTCCAAACCCCCTTGCTGAGAGCCCGGGGCGAAAGTGCTCTCGCAAAGGTGAGGCGGGCAGGGCGTGCGCGCGTCATCGCTGAGAAGAATGGAGAGAGAACGAGAGTGAGTGAGAGCAACAGACAGCAAGATAGAGAGAAAGTGAGAAAGAGAGAGTGAGAAAGGGGGGGGAGAGAAAGAGATAGCAAGAGAGAGAACAAGAGAGAGAAAGAGCGTGAGAAAGAAAACAAGAAAGAGTGAGAGAGAGAGAAAGCAAAAGAGACAGAAAGAAAACAAGAGAGAGAAAGTGAGAAGAAGAGAGAGAAAGAGGGGGAGAGAGAGAGAAAGAGAGAGGGGGGAGAGAGAGAAAGAGAGGGAGAGGGAGAAAGAGAGAGGGAGAGGGGGGAGAGATAGCAAGAGAGGGAGAGAGGGAAAGGGGGAGAGAGGGGGAGAGAAAGAGAGAGGGAGAGAGAGAGGAGATAAAGGAAGAGGAGAGAGAGAAAGGAAGAGAAAGAAAGAAAGAGGGATAGAAAGAGAGAGAGAGTGAGAGATGCTCAGTGAGCCTTTCTTTGAAGTTGCCTTTCTTTCTTTCTCTTTCTTGCTTTCTTTCTTGCTCTTTTTCTTTCTCTCTTTTACCTTCCCTTCCTCTATTTCTTCTTTTCTTTCTCCTTCCTACCTTCTTCCCTTACTCTCCCCTTTCATAAGTTTCCTTGCTTCCTTCCTCTGTTCCTGTCCCTTCCCCCTTTCTTTCTTTCTTTCTTTCCTTCCTTTCCTCCCTCCATTTCTTGCTTTCCTTTTCCTTCCTCCCTTCCTTCCTCCCTCATTCCCTTCTTTCACTCCTTCCTCTCTTACTCTCCCCTTTCACACCTTTCCTTGCTTCCTTTGCACCCTTCTTTTGTTCCTGTCCCTTCCCTCTTTCCTTCCTTCCTTCCCACCCTCCGTCCATTCATTCACCCATTCCTCTCTTGATTGCCCCTTTTACGGCGCCGCTGACAGCTAGCTCCCCCCCCCCCCACCGGGCCATGGAAAACTGGTCTAGCTTAAAGCCGGTCCCTGGTGCAAAAAAGGTTGGGGACCTCTGTTCTATTGTATCACTAATTGAACATCAATGAAGAGAGAAAACAGAACTCTTCAAATACTTGTCATTCTATAGTGTCCTGTTAACAAAAATGTCAAAAATGACAAATGGAGAAATCCATTTTTTTTTTGCCACAATTTCAGTGAATAAAGCTGCATCTTGCCCAGGTCTGGTCTAAGTATTGTTGAGAGCTGCCAAACCCCCATTTGTATGAGATAGGCAGCCACCTATACAAACATGCTCCAAGAAACATTTCTTTAAAAAGGCAGCACATATATATCTAAATCATTGTTTTCCAACCTTGGCAACTTGAAAATATCTGGACTTCAACTCCCAAATTGCCAAGGTTGGAAAACACTGGTCTAAATAAAGCAAAACAGTGTAAAAAAACCGTCGCTACGGTTGAAAAGAAATGCAGCCGTTGAAGGTCTGTCTGACAGAACCGCTGCCCCAATTGCAAAGAAAGCCGAAGCCAGCAGCTTCTATATTCTGCTGAACCGTGCATTATGGGCTTGGGGGCACCACCACCAGCAAAGGGAGTTACCAGGGACCCCAACTCCAGCCCCCCACATATCCCGCCAAAGAGACAATTACTCAGGGCCAGGTCTCTGCTCCTTTCGAAGTCGGTCCGGTTGCCTTCGCAAAAATGGCGGCAAAGGCAGCGGCAGGCAAAATCCAGCATCCACCCGGCGGCTATCGACTCCACCGCAGCAAAGAGACCCGAAGAACGTCCCTCTGCGGTGCCGCCATCTACCAAGTCCGCCTTGGCCGTCTTTGGCGGTAATGAAGCGACAGGGCTCGCGATAGTCCAATCGCCTACCTGCTCCATTTTTTAAACTCTCGCAACTCCTTTTCCAAACCCCGCCCCTTTATGACGACGGGTCGTGTCAGCGAAAGACGCTCCACTCTTGGCCACGCCCACCCTCCCCAGCGATTGGTCGAGCGGGTCCCCTTTTTTCTGGTCACGTGCCTTTATTCGCGCTTTTCACTCCGCTGAGAAGGAGACGTTGTCCGAGTCCCTCTTGCAGGTTCCGTTTGCGGGGAGAGTGGCAGCGTGAACCATCTCAGCTTATATCTCGCCCTGTTTTCCCACGTTAAACATTTGTACTTTGTCACCGTTTGTGGGATCGCATAACGAAACGCGAAAGTTTTCGTTAGCGGTTTTCGAAGTTTGACATGTTCCCCATCCAGTATACTGGAAGGATACACTCCAACCTAGGCAATTTAAAGCCTTTAGGCTTGCTGAGGAATTCTGGGAGTTGAAGTCCACAAGTTTTAAACTCCCCAAGTTTGGAGATCTCTGATTTAGAAGGTCTTGTAGTTTAACTCTCTATCAAGGCAGGAACCCTTAAGGGTTATAATAAGATATAAAGCAGTGGTTCTCAACCTTTCTAATGCCACGATCCCTTAATACAGTTCCTCACGTTGTGGTGACCCCCAACCATATTTTCCAGAGTGAAAATTGGCAAGGACATCAATTTTCTGCTTGTCTGCCTGCCTTTTTCCAACAACCACATTTTTGTTCCTAAACTTGGAGATAAGTTGAATAAATGCAATCTTTTTTGTGTAGGAAGATAATGTTTTTAAAAAACCTATGGTTAGGGTGCATAACAGTTAATGCACCTAAGGTCGTGTGGAAAATAACCAGAAGTATTTGATATATAATGGTTGCTTATAGTTGGCAATTGAGACTGGGAACTCTATAGGTGATGCAGTTGTAATGCATGAGGTCATGTGACCATACAGTTTATGTCACAGTTCTGGCAGTCCTAGTTGCTGTTGTCTGATGGATCCTGCATGGTCACAATCGTGATCCACATTTGCAACCCTCCTGCTGGCTCCCTTGTTGGCTTCTCTTGTCGTAGGTCTGCAGTGAAGGATGCAAATGCTGATCATTTGATTACGGCATACAGCAACATCATGATTGTAAGCCAGTTGCCAAGTGTACAAATTGTGATCATGTGAACACAGGAGTGCGGCCACAGCTGGAAGTACAAAGACCCAATATAAGTTCCCTTATTCAGTGCCGTAACTTTGAACAGTCATTGAACTAGTGGACATTAAACGAGGGCTATCTGAATATTAAAAAGGAAGGATAACAGTATAATAATAATATTTTATTTTAGTAAAAATGTTCAATATCTTAATTTTTCAATATTAAAAAGTCTGTTTTAGGAAATCTACATTGTACCCATTCCTCAAGAAAAATAAAATAAAAACATGAAAACGTTATTTCACAATTGCTATGTGCCTTCCACCATTTCTCCTTTGTTATCTCTCATACAGATCTGTCACTTTTTTAATGCTTCAGTTAGAATGCATTTATTGAATTGTTATTCTATAAATATAGTAAATAGTATTTGCTTTTCATTATGAGTCATTTACTTGCCACAAACATGTTGATATATATTCTGCTTCACACACATTTTTCCCTATGTACTGCTCTAATAAAATGTTTAGGGTCAGGTGTACCTAAACCCAAAAAACAAACAAACAGCTATGGGACTAAAAATCATGGAATGCTTGCTTTTTGTATAAAAAGTGATTACTGAGCATTCCTACTGAATAGACAAAAGCAGTAAATCTTGAGAACATAAAAAAACAGAACAGAACAATCCTGTACATTACTTAGAAGTTGACTTAAATTTCTATTTAAGAAATTTAAGAAACTTCTTAAAGTTTTCTATCATGAAAAAAAGTGTTAGGTATTTGTTTATTCATTTAATAATTGGATATGGCTGCCCATTTCATGAATCATGGGTGAAAGGCTTCCAGTTTGCTCGTGTCAGTCAGTCATCAGAAAAGTAGTTGCGAAGGGTGTGCAAGGCTTCACCCACCCACCACAGGCTGTCATTTGGGCTCTTTTGGTGGCATCCGGGGCCGGGCAGGTGGACGGAATCTCTCCCTCCTTTTGTGACCGGCTCCCCATGACAGACAGGCACAAGCGAACCAGGAGCATTTCACCCCTGATCTGGTAGTAGCAGTTAAACGGAATAAAAACATAATTAAACAACAGAAATAAGATAAAATGGCATAGCAAGCTGCGAAGGTAACTATGACAGAGAAGAAAACACTACTATTTTACATGAAGTGTAACTTCTCTGGTCGATTGAAGAGGAAAATAGGTGTCTTTTGGCAACTGAACAGTTTAACAAATCCCATTAAAATATCACCATGGTTTCAGTAGTGGAAATAATAGGACAAGGATACCGCATACTAGAAAATTTTATTACTTTGTAATCATTTTAGGTACCAACGTAAAGAAAATTTAGCACCAAAGTATATAATTGAAGATATTTTTAAGCCCTACTTTGATGTTACGTTTTCATTCCACATATTCTTCTAATAAAAATCCAACTGTAACGGTACCCAAGTGATTCATTGTCATATGAAGATGATACAAGGAACATGGAAACAAAAACAAAAAAAAAAGAATTGAACATTTGCTGTTCAATTATAGTTAATTGAATGTTATATATTAGTTGAAATATATTCGCTGGCTGGGGAATTCTGGGAGTTGAAGTCCAAATATCTTCAAGTTGCCAAGGTTGGGAGACATTGCCATAGACAGATGATCATGATTTGCAACCTTTTTTTCAAACACATTTCCAGGAAAACAAAAACAAACCATTAGGGAAGCTGGATATGTTTTATGACCATCATAAAACTGGTCATAAAATCAAGTCTGATTTGACTTATGGCTGCAGTAATGGAAATTCTAATCCCAATTGCGTTGTAAGTTAAGGACTACCTGTAGCTACTTGCTGTAAAGAGAGAAAATTACCTTCCCAGATTATTTAACCTTTTGCAATGCCTCTTCCTCAGCTGTCATAAACTTTTGATAAGCAAATTAAAATGAAATTTGATGAGGCAGGGACAGTGAATCAGTCGGGTGGAGAGGGGAAATCAAATTAGAAAAAAGAAATGGGTTTTTAAAAACATGATTCTTAACGTGGACATTGACATACATAACATGATATCCAAAAATGATTATCTATCATCCGTGGGTATGAGTAAGAATATATACCGTATATGATACTCTTTAAGCATGTCAAGCATTTATTTTGACCACAGATACTTTAATTAATAGAGAAATAGTTGTGTTTGTTTTTGAACAAGTGAAAATATTAAGTTAGCTGCCACCTGGAAAATTTTGGAGGGCCTTATGTAGTCCAATATTTCAGGAAGGGATTGACTGCTATGTATTTGAAGGCAGAATTTTTTAAACGTAGCAAATACTGTAGGTCTTTCATAATTTAACATGACAACTGTGTAGGATGGGACCTATGGGGAGTCTCAGTCATCCAGGTTATGGTTGTCCCAAAGATGCTTTAAAAGCAATTGGACTTGGATTTTTTTGAAAACATTTTTGAGAAATGAAACCTCTTCAAGAAAAAAAAAAGCCCAATTGCCTTTGGAGAGGGCAATTTTAGAACTATATGACTTATCTGACATTATGCCTTTTACATGGATTGAAAATACTTGAATTCCCAATTAACACTTATAGAAATGTGTAATAATAATAATAATAATAATAATAATAATAATAATAATAATAATAAAGCAGTCAACAAGATACACTTTCCTGCACTTTAAGAAATGACATTGGGATCAAGGAAAGATAGTGACAAATTGTTGAAATTATTAATTACAACATGCTTGAGAGAATATTACGTAGTAGATGTTTGTACTGCCTAACATAAATGCAGCTCAGAAAATTGATGTGATGCCTAATGAATGTCTTGAATCATTGTTAAATACACAGTGTTTTCTTATTCAATCTGATGCTTAATCTGTCTTGTTTAGAATGGAAAAAACAAGATTTTAGTTTTTGCATCCACTTTGCAAGATAAAACTACTGAATGTCGCTAAAATGATGCAGTTTTTTAAAATCATTGTTACGGGGGGATGTATGTTTAATTTCAGCTTGGACCACACTACCAAATTTTAGACAGAAATACAAAGAGATTGTGGTGAAAGAGAAAATTTCAATAATTTCCCAATAATATGAACCTAAGAACCTGTAAAACATATTGTTTGTCCAGATATTATCTCTGGCTACCGCAGAAGAGATGGAGAAATAAATAGAGGAGTTGGAAAGCTAGACTGCATCTTAGTGTAGTCTTAATATCCTGACTGCAGGTGACTGGTGTTGCATCCAGAACAACAGGGGTTGATGTAATGCTACAATTAGCTGGACTTTTATAGCTACAGGATGTTGTGTCCTCAATGCCAAATTACAAGTAAGTGAAATTGCACTTTGACTAGCAGTATTAGCAAGCAAAGGAAGAATAGTGACTATGTTAGTTAGATCTTTATATGACATATTGTGGAATACAATGGGGAAAGGTGTTTTGCTGCAAATAGCTGAAAGGTTAACTAGAGTTATTATAAGCCCAGGTAAGATAATACATAGGCAAAATACATAATCCAAACAAATATAAATACATAATCATCCAGGGACTATCTTCTGCTGCATGAATCCCAGCGGCCAATTAGGTCTCGTTGACTAAGCAATGTCATCTGGCGGGGCCTAGGGGAAGAGCCTTCTCTGTGGCGACACCGGCCCTCTGGAACCAACTCTCCTCGGAGATCAGAACCGCCCCCACCCTCCTTGCCTTTCGTAAGTTGTTGAAAACTCACTTTGCCACCAGGCATGGGGAAAATGACACCTCCCCTAAATACTGCTTTATGTATGGTTTGACTGGGTTGTGTGATTATTTTATTAACAGGGTTTTTAAATTGTGTTTTTAGATATTGGATTTGTACTGTCAGTCATGGACACAATACATAGAGGCATATAAGCAAATTATAGTAATGAAATGCATCATATCCCCTATGACCAAAACTGATTTTGGTCAAAGGGTTGACTTTCTTGTCTGGCTACTAGAGACACTCCTAATTGAATGGATGCTTCCATCCAGTGAAATATAATTTGATTTTTTAAAATAATCTCCAGCACATTTGTAGGATGTCAACACTTTAGAAATCCAAAGGGAATCAGAACGTTGTGGACATTTAGTTCTGAAATGAGACAGGTGAAGCTGAATATACAGTGATCCCTCGATTTTCGCGATCCCGTTCTTCGCGAAACGCTATATCGCGATTTTTCCCACCCGATGACGTCACTCTCTTCCTTCCTTTCTCATCTTTCTCTCTTTCTCTATCTTGCTTCTTCCTCTCTCACACTCTCTTCCTCCCTCTCTCATCTCTTTCTTTCCTTCTCTCTCTTTCTCTATCTCTCCCCCTCTTGCTGGCGGGCGGCGGGCGGGCGGGCGAGCGGGGGCATCAGCGAGGAAGACCCAGGGAAGGTTCCTTCGGCCACCCAGCAGCTGATCTGCTCGGCAGCGCAGCGAGGAGCCGAATCGGGGTTTCCCCTTTGCGTGGGCGGCGGGGAAACCCCGATCTTTGTCTGCTCGCTGCTGCTGTCTTTGTTTTTACTTCCGCAACCCTACATCGCGAAAAATCGATTATCGCGAGGGGTCTTGGAACGGAACCCTTGCGATAATCGAGGGATCACTGTACTTTATTCCAGGGCACTTAAATTGGATCCAAAGTACACTGCTCAAAAAAATAAGGGAAACACTTAAATAACACAATATAACTCCAAGTAAATCAAACGTCTGTGAAATCAAACTGTCCACTTAGGAAGCAACACAGATTGACAATTCACATGCTATTGTGCACATTCAACTTTGTACAGAACAAAGTATTCAGTGAGAATATTTCATTCATTCAGATCTAGGATGTGTTATTTGAGTCTTCCCTTTATTTCTTTGAGCAGTATATTTCCCTTATGTGGCAAATATGAATATCTTTTAAATTTAAGCCATGAATTTTCGCTTGCCTTCTTCAAATTGTTTTCTCACTCAGAACATTTGTCATACAGCTAATCCTCAATTTATGTCCAAAACTGAGCACAAAATGTCTGTTACTAAGCAAGACAGTTGTTAAGGGAGTTTTGCTCCATTTTATGACCTTTTTTGTCATCGTTGTTATATGAAGCACTGCAGTTATTAAATTAGTAACAGTTGTTAATTGAATCTGGCTTCCCCATTGACATTGCTTGTCAGGTCGCAAAAGGTGATCACAGAACACTGCAACTTTCATGGGATGCTGCAACTGTTGCAGTATGTAAAATGGTCATAAGTCACTTTTTTCATTACTGTGGTAACTTTGAGTGGATACAAAATGAATGGTTGTAAGTCAAGGACTACCTATATTACAATTGGGGAAATCAGACTGGGTTATTTCGTTATGAATTCATATAATGGTGGACCCTTTGTAAAAATAAATGTAGGGGCACAAATAGTTTTTGGATGTTGGATTTCTTTGTTTTATTTCAGAACAGTTTATAAAAATGTGAAGCATAATGCATAATGAAATATTTGGACATAATTTATCTTAAGGAAAAATGTGTTAAAGCACATATTTAAATTAACATTTTCTTGCCAGTATTTGTTGTTTATACAAAGTGAATGTTTGAGTAAATGTATGCAAACATCATACAGATACAAATGAATAGAATACCAATCTTAAGTAGAATGATCAGTGATGACTGTTTATACATTATTTGTAGACTATATAGAGTTTTGGAATATAGATAGGGCTGAAATATGATTCCTAACAATGTCTAGCATTTCATTGTTCCATAATTGTCTTTTACTCAGTACTCAATACTCAGTATTATGGGGAGATTAATGGCAACATTAATATTAGTGGCTCATGGAATACATTTTGAATTCAAAATTAGATTTTAAAATGAATTTGTATAGTTAATATAGTTCTTCATTTGTTGAAAATCTGAAGGCGTTTCTTTCAATTGTTTAATTTTTTGAAATAAATAAATTAAATCACCTACCTCAAGTGTCTTCTTACGCTTCTTTTTTCTCTTCTTAACCAGGCTAAACATATGCTTACAGAATGTGTGTCGCTAACATTTTGATGAGACAGAACTTCTCTGAGGATGGGCTCGAACACCAGTCTGAAAACTCAAAAAACTAAACCTCTGGTGACCAACCCAGATTGGGTCCCGCAATATTATCCTGGGAGATGTATATTTGTCTTCATTCATAAGATTCACCAGGCTGATTTGCCACTGCCTTTCTGAGGGATGTTTGATAAGACTTCCCACTCAAACCCCAGTCGAGTCCAACTCTGCTTAGTTATTGTTGAGATCATCCATGATTAGTTAGAGGTTGGTGCATGAGCTGGTGAAGATGTTAAATATTATTATGGACAATGTTTTTCTCCAGAAATATTGATCATTGTGCACTTGATTCATGTTGTCACCAGTGTACTGTGTTCATTAATCCCCATTCAAGCCTCACATTTCTTTCAAATGGCCACTGACAGCTTAATAAGTAGAAAAGAGTGAAATCTCCCTAGTCTTTCCAGATATCCTTCCTTGTTCCTCAAGGTACATTGCACCCCCAGCCCCCCAAAACCCTACAGTATTATAAAGGTAAAATAATTATGATTTTGTAAATAATTCTTCTATATTGAACACAATGAGATCTACAGGTCTTTGTTGTGCCAGATGACAATCATCCTACTGAAGAGAGAGATATACAAATTCTGAGGAAGCTCTAGGATAGGGGTCTCCAATCTTCTGATGTCTCCTGGGGAGCCTTGTCATTAAAGAAATGACTGCCATAGGAAACGTAACTGGCTACAAAACATACGTTTGTCACATTATTAACTGGTAATCTTATAACTTCCCCCCCTACTTTATTCTAATGTTGTTTTTGCTATTTTGGTAGGCTACTGATCCTGCTTACCAATATCAGACTACGGCCAGGGATCTTTTAAAACAATGATGGTGAACCTTTTTTTCCTTGGGTGCCGAAAGAGAATGTGCACACGCTATCGTGCATGCGCAAGTGGCCACACCCATAATACAAGCCGGGGTGGCGCAGCAGGTAGAGTGCTGTACTGCAGGCCACTGAAGCTGACTGTAGATCTGAAGGTCAGCGGTTCAAATCTCATCACCGGCTCAAGGTTGACTCAGCCTTCCATCCTTCCGAGGTGGGTAAAATGAGGACCCGGATTGTGGGGGCAATACACTGGCTCTGTTAAAAAGTGCCATTGCTAACATGTTGTAAGCCGCCCTGAGTCTAAGGAGAAGGGCGGCATAAAAATTGAATAAATAAATAAATTAAATAAATAAATAATTCAATGCCAGGGGAGGGTGAAAACATCCTCCCCCACCCTCCCGGAAGCCCTCTGGAGGCCAGAAAAAGCCTGTTACCCAACTTCTCGTGGGCCTAGTAGACTCATGTTTCAGCCTTCCCAGGCACCAAAGGCTTCCCTGGAGCCAGGGGAGAGTACAAATATCCTCCCCCATCTACCTAGAGCAGTGATGGCGAACCTATGGCACCGGTGCCACAGATGGCATGCAGAGCCATATCTGCTGGCATGTGAGCTATTGCCCTAATTCAGCTCCAATATGCATATCTGTGCCAGCCAGCTGACTTTGGGCTTGCACAGAGGCTCTGGGAGAATGTTTTTTGCTTCCAGAGAGCCTTTGGGGGATGGTGAAGGGCATTTATAACCCTCCCCTGGCTCCAGGGAATCCTTTGGAGCCTGGGGAGGGTGAAACATGAGCCTACTGGTTCCACCAGAAGTTGGGAAACAGGCTGTTTCCGGCCTCCAGAGGGCCCCCAGGGGAAGGGGGAAGCAGTTTTCGCCCTCCCCAGGCATTGAATTATGTGTGTGGCCACTCGCGCATGCACGATAGTACACGTGCATGCTCTTTTGGCACCTGAGGAAAAAAAGGTTCACCATCACTGCCCTAGAGGCTCTCTGGACGCCAACAACGCCCTCCCAGAGCCTCCGCGCAAGCCAAAAATCAGCTGATCGGCACACACATGCACGTTGGAGCTGAGGTAGGGCAACATGGCTCCATGTGCCACCTGTGGCACCCGTGCCATAGGTTCGCCATCACTGTTTTAAAACAATAAATTGCAAAAATGCTCATGGAACTAATTTGGGGCTTAGAGGCGTTTTTGAAAAGATGCTGGAAAACAGTCAATTTGTTTTAAAATCAGACCAGGAGCCTGGTGAGAGTTGGCCATAGGTATGGGTATGCCACACTGGGTATTTGAGAATCCAGTCCTAAGGCAGCAGCCTGATTCATGGCAACTGATCCAAAACAAAGTGTCATGTCTGAGAAAGATCCCCTGGCAGCCTTTCTTCAAAGCTAAATTCATGAGTTAGACCCAGCAATATTTTTCAGTCCCGCTGTTGCTGCTTTAGGACAAGCATAGGTCAAGAATGTAAGACCACAATTATTAGAAACATAGAAACATCGAAGACTGACGGCAGAAAAAGACCTCATGGTCCATTTAGTCTGCCCTTATACTATTTCCTGTATTTTATCTTACAATGGATATATGTTTATCCCAGGCATGTTTAAATTCAGTTACTGTGGATTTACCAACCACGTCTGCTGGAAGTTTGTTCCAAGCATCTACTACTCTTTCAGTAAAATAATATTTTCTCACGTTGCTTTTGATCTTTCTCCCAACTAACTTCAGATTGTTCTTGTGTTCACTTTCCTATTAAAAACACTTCCCTCCTGAACCTTATTTAACCCTTTAACATATTTAAATGTTTCGATCATGTCCCCCCTTTTCCTTCTGTCCTCCAGACTAAACAGATTGAGTTCATTAAGTCTTTCCTGATACGTTTTATGCGTAAGACCTTCCACCCTTCTTGTAGCCCGTCTTTGGACCTGTTCAATTTTGTCAATATCTTTTTGTAGGTGAGGTCTCCAGAACTGAACACAGTCTCACCAGCGCTCTATATTCTTTCAAAAAGAAAGGCTATTGTAAAATGGAAAGGTGAAGTAAGCCTTGTTTCAAAACATTAGGCTTAGCCCCCTGACTCAGAGCTTGATTCCAGAAAAGTCTAATAGCAATTGCTGCCAAGCATGCTTAGTGTAGAACAGTGGTTGTCAACCTTTCTAATGCCACAACCCCTTAATTATACAGCTCCTCATGTTGAGGTGACCCCCAACCATAAGTCTAGCACCAATTCTCCCAACAGAGCTTTAAGCTGATTGGCAGGAAGGTCAGAGGGACACTTCCACTGCAAATGCCTGATTGGTCAAATTGTAAAAATATGTTCCAGCTTTAGTTCCTAACTCTATGAGAAATTTGCCTCTTTCCATGGTCTTAGGAGACCCCTGTGAAACAGTCGTTCGACCCCCCAAAGGGGTGCCAACTCCCAGGTTGAGAACCACTGGTCTAGAAAGTAACTATTGAAAGAAAAGACAAGTGATGAAAATGGCAGGCGTCTCTTATTTCCCAGCATTCTGAATATTTCTTTCTAGTTTTCCCCATTCCTTGAAATGAAACTAAAAATTGCTATGGATTAGGACTTTGATATGTATGCAATGTTGAAGGCAAAGGGGCTTCATGCAGAGAACTGAAATGAGACACAGATGACTCATTTACACATTTATTTTACTGTTCTGCTTACTCTGGCAGACGGAAATGGAGAACAATGCCATTTATTTTACAGACATTTGACAGAAAATAAACAAGTATCTTGATGCTGAACAATTGTACAATACAGCTACAACATGCATATTTATATGCTGATTTGTGCACAAATATTTACTTGATCAGCAAATGTAACAGAATTCAAAAGAAAGGAAGAAAGAAAACAAAAAGATAGGAAAGGAAAATTGGAAACGTCACGTTTCCTTTTCATTATGTTAAAATGCAGCTGAGATGGAAACATTCATACAAACACATTGATAATGAATACTATTATATGTGAAATTCTATTAATGGTTTAGGATAGAAGAAGGTAAGCTGGCATACAAAATGATGAAACGAAGTCATTCCTAATAAATAATGCAAGCAAGTACTCTTGCAGTGTCTGATATGAGTATTATTTTCAGCCCAGCAGCCATCTTTAAAAGATGAATAATATGCTCAACAAAACAATTTTCCATTTTAAAATATGGGACATTTGCAAAGGCAGTGGAAGAACATTTGACAAGGTGTGTATGCCTTTATCTCCCACTGAAAATACATTTCTTAGGTTTTTTAAAAAAGAATAAAATAAAAAATGAGGATAACTTTTTACAGTAATTTAGCAATTCACCATAAAATGCTGCCATTCCTTGAAATTGAATAGTAAAGACATATTGTGGCAAAAGAAGTCATCTTCATCATCAAATACTGTTGTGCTTTTTTCCCCTTTCAGCATTTGTAGCATTCAGAAAGAAAAACAATGTTACGTTCGAACAAACGGAATCCCTGCTACTTGTAGATAAGAAACAAATATCAGTTATAGCGTATTACCTACAAACATGAGACTGTATTTCATCATTTAATAATTATGTACAATTATCTCAATGTAACAAGCAATATTCTTTTCAGGAAACCTATCCCTAAGTATTTAATCATCAGCACAACTGTTACTGACTTGTATATCATATGCGTGGCTGAGAGTTGCATATTTTGTTGAGACCAAGTCTCAATTTCTCTTCTACATCAAGGGACCTGGGATGCAATTTTTTTATGGCTTTGGACTAGGCGAATAAAAAACAACAACAACTAAGCTTCCCCCCCCTTAGGTGTGAGCAAAAGATATTTTCCATCATATACAGTAGTTTTATGCAGGTATGGCAGTTTTTCACTTAGCTGCTGCACCAGACCCTTCCTAAAAGTAATCAGTTCTGAGGATAAGAGCAGTGGGTTTTGTCTTGTTTTTGATTGATATCTGGAAGTGCATTTGGTGGAAGAAAATTTTGTCCTACCCTATGTGCAAGTACTCTTAAATCCAATGCCAGGATTTCCCTTCTATGTGGATGAGCAATAAACTGAATTATAAAGGTCACCGGGAACTGCATGATATACAGTTGTTTTACTATTTTCTACTGTTGTTTTACTATTTTCTACTGTGTAGTAGCAATAAATCAGCTGGGGGACCTGAGCAATTCAGTATTGCAGCTCTCAACAATCCACACTGACATGGCCTCGTGAGAGCTGCTGGGGAATAATAATAATAATAATAATAATAATAATAATAATAATAATAATAATAATTTACTAGACTTGAATGCCGCCCCTCTCTGAAGACTTGTATCAGCAAAATCCTGAAGGATCACTGATTTCTACTTTGCACAACTACTGTTGTTACTGAGATAAGAGCTAGACCAGGGGTGTCAAACTCACACCGTCATGGTGGTGTCTCATGACAAATTAGGAAGTTTTCCCCTTTGCTAAATCAGGTGTGGGCGTGGTCAGTGCGTGACGCAACTGGCCCATGGACCGAGAGTTATCAGCCATGAGCTAGACTGATAGTTTGTCAATACAATGGGGGAATGTGAAAAGTGAGGAAACTGCTTTCATCTTTTTTGTAGAGTAGAAAGGAAATGTTTAAGACCAGATTTTATTATAGATATTTTTTTGTTTGCCTTCCTTGAAAATTTGCTGTGAGTTGGACATACAGTACTGTATTTATTTGTTCACATAAATATGATACTTTTATTTGTTCTTTCTTTTTGCCGATGGACTGAATGCCCAACCATAGATCATTGTAATTAATTTATGTTTTTAAAAGGGTGGTTTCAATTATAAGTGATATGTAAGAGGATTGGAATGAAAAAAATTTAATATTGCTCTTTGCTACAATAATTAACAAGCAAATATATATAAAAATTAATTTCTAAAAAACATGTTATGCATACTCACAAGAATTCTATTTTTCTTTCTCCTTTTTTCCGTATTGGCTTTGGTTCAACAATTTTCTCAAGACATTGAGTGGATCAAATATTTTACAGAATTACAGCATAATTTTTTCAAAAGAAAACAACAGATATACATCCATCATAGCTGAGTACTACAATCACTTTCTTATGATAAATGTTCTATACTTTAAAAGGAAGGAAACATTCCATTTTTTTCCCAGCTTAAAGTGGCTTGCTTTGCAATAATCATGAAACATGAACCTTGAATTAAGATATTTGCTACAGATGTGATTGATTGATTGATTGATTGAGTTATTATGTGACGCAAATATCCAAATCAAGCAAACGTTTTCTGTGTGAATATGTTGAGAGTTTTTTTATGTTAGACAATAGAGGATGGAAAATTTGCTAGTTAGTTATCTAGCTCAGTGGTTCTCAACCTGGGGGTCAGGACCCCTTTGGGGGTCGAATGACCATTTCATAGGGTTCACCTAAGACCATGGGAAAAGACAAATGCCAAAAAATAAATAGCTGACAATTTAAATTCAGCAGACAGGAAAGTCATAAATCCTGTATTTGTGCCTTAGAATTAATCACTGTTTAAATGAGGTGCTAGTTCTAACACTTGCTTTGTAATAAGAGCACATGGCATTTAGTAGCAGTATCTCTAAAGAATGAAAGAAGCATCTTTTATTTTACCACTATTATAAGAGCAATTCATAAATCTTCATTTTTCCCCTAAGCAGATGATCAGCTTTCAGTAACAGCAGTTGAATTACTTTGCAAACATATTTGAAATAACATTTAAAAAACTATAATTTTCAGTAGCAGATGGTTTTGAAAGTTGAACAGACTTGGTATGAGAAACAGATTACAATATTTCAATGCATCTAAAGAAATACATGAATTTCTTTTTTCATCTATAAGATAGCAAATTAAAATGTCCATGTCAACATCAGGATGATAAACACAAATGTTCATTTTTGACTGTTAGATCTTTAACTCAGAAATGATGTTAGTTCCCAAGAATTTTGAGTAGATGTTATGAGGAAAATCATGATTTAATTGAAATTACTGACCAAGCTGGTGTTTTAAAACTAAGGCTAACATTTTATTTAACCTTAATTTTTTATTGTTACTCAATTATCTGAATAAAGGCAGAACCTATTTGGGGGACATAAACAAACAAACCAAGAAAACCTGGAATAATAAAACAACATATCTAAAAAAGTATTAGCTAGCATTTCCTATTCATTAATGGGAATATCTAACTGTGAAAGAAGATAAACAAATAAAAGAGCTTTATGGAACAAAATATAAGTAATTGAAATAGATCATGTGGATTGCCATGCAATTAAGTCAAATCTTATGCAAAAATAAAAATTTGATTTTCATGAAGAACTAATAAATACTTTGAGACTTAATGACCAGACATTGGCTACTTTAGAAAGGACATTTAGCCCCAGTATATAAATTAATAAAATATGGATCTGAAGATATATAATTTACTAGAAAAAGAAAGTCTTAAGAGGAACTTTAAAAACATTTTTTAAAAACAGATAATCTCCTGTGCTTAATATTTGGTCCAAAGAGCAAAAATATAAATTTGCAATTGTGGAACTGTATTTAGGAGAAGTAAAATTCATGAGCTGCACAGTACATTTTTTCCACTGAAAGCTGTTTTTGGTGCAAATAATAAAAATAAAAACTGTATTTCAAAAAGGTTCAGAGGAAATTTTGAGCTTTGTTTATCTGTACAAAAAAAAATCAGCAATAGATGTTTTTCCTCAGTGCTTAATGTGCTTTAAAAATCTTCTTTTATCTGGAAAAAAAAAGTATATGGATTGGCACTTTGCAAAGTCACGTGTGGGCCTTTAGTATCATGCATGTTTTAAAAATTCGATTGGTCACTCTCAGAAAATAACATTGGTGGAAGGCTGCAATCCTATGTGTTGTTTGCAAATGTGTCACTTGCCTATTGTCATTAGGGAAAATAGATAAAGTTGAACTATAATTCTAAAAAGACCTATTGAACCATAGAAGATATCTTCTCATTTGCATCATGTGGTTTATTATATTATTTGTTTAGATATATACCCCTTTTGTTTCTCCTAGACCAGTGATGACGAACCTATGGCACAGGTGCCACAGGTGGCACACGGAGCCATATCTGCTGGCACCCAAACTGTTGCCCTAGCTCAGCTCCAATGTGCAGTGTGTGTGCTGGAAAGCTGATTTTTGGCTCACAGAGGGCTCTGGGACGGTATTTTTGGCTTCCAGAGAGCCTGCAGGGGGGGTGGGGGATAGTGTTTTTACCCCCCCCCAGCTCCAGGGAAGCTTTTGGAGCCTGGAGAGACCAAAACACTAGCCTACCGGGCCCATCAGAAGTTGGGAAACAGGCCATTTCCACCCTCCAGAGGACTTCCAGAGAGCCTCCAGGGGACGGGGAAACTGTTTTCGCCTCCTTCCCAGGAATTGAATTATGGGTGTGGGCACTTATGTATGTGTGATAACACTCACCCACGCTCTTTCGGGCACCCAAGGAAAAAAAGATTCGCCATCACTGTCCCACACTTACACAGGGATCTGTGTTTACTTTACCCCATAAGAGAACACTGCATAGCTGTAAGCTGGACTGTTAGAAAATATGACTGGCCTAAGTGAGTTTTGCTAGCTGAGGGTACTTTTATTCCCCCCTCTGAATTCCTACAAGTTCCTAAAATTCCAATTGTGCTCCCTGGCCCTACAGAATAAGTGTAACTGAGAAATATGTACAGTTTTTTTTAAAGTAGCACAGTTAAAGTGTTGTTTAAATCTACTGAATTTTGTGATTCTAAAATGACTAATGTATTAAATCTTTATTAGCAGAATTAGTTATAGAAATATGGTGTGCGGGGGAAAGATTAGCTAGAGTGCTTGTGATGGGAGAGATATCATGAAGATGAACAATGGAGGTTTCAAATATATTCCATTTTCTGCATGTTAATTGGTATAATTACATGGGAATGGTGATAATTATGAGTGAACCTATCTGCATTCAGCATTCCTTGTGCAAAATTGAGGCATTCAGACATTTTGCTGAATAAGCACAATTACAGGTTCTACACATTTTAAAGCCCTATACCACAGTATATGGACCTCTGTGGCCATAGCATACTCTAAGCTAAACAAAAATAATCTGCATGACTTCTTTGCACAGTGTGAGAACCTCAATAATCTCCTCTGAAAGACACATTTTCTGAGTTTTCATATGTGATAATTCTTTCAATTGATTCATGGAATGATATTGGTACAGCATTCTGAAACTAAACTGGGGTGAAAAATGATGTGCAAATGACACACTACTGTTAAAGAAAACAGCAGACATACAATAGCAAGAAGTCTACAAATGGTAAGATTTTAACAATAGTGCAACATTACAATATTGTTAAAGTCTTAGGATAAAATAATCAGCTTTCATGTCATTTGGCACATTCTCATTCCCATAAAAATAACTGCATTTCTTGTAATGTTTTTTGTTTGCTTTCAATTTGGCAGGTATAACAAAAGTTTAATTCCTGGTCATTAAATCTTGCCCCCCTCCCCACTCTCAAGAAGCTGCAAGTGCATCCATGACATCTATGCAAATAAAAATAATTGAAGCTATGGTTCATTTCACAAAGAAATGAGAAAACACTGCAATTTTCTTAAACCAACAGTGTACTTGGATGGGGATTTAAAGAGAAAACAAGATAAGCAAGATGCTCTAAGAATAAGCTGCAATTCTGCAACATAAGTCTATACAAATCCTCCAGGCAGTGAACTTGAAGGAAGTATTTGCCCCAAGAAACCTGGTTTTGTTTTTTTGCTTTACAAATCCTTGATAACTGGAGATGTTCCAGCAAATCCAATTTATTTACAAAATGTGCATTTTGCAGACTCAAAGCACCTTATTTCACACTATTATTAACATATGAATCAACATTTCATCCTTTCATGTGCAAATTCAGAAATTCAAAAGGAAAAGGAAAAGTTAATTAAAATTATCTACAACCATAAATGAAAGTATTAACAGTGTTAAGCATTGCAGAAGATCATCTCTGAAAAGAGCATTTTCTTTTACTCAGTTCTTGTTGCATTTTTCCTGATTTACCTTTTTCTTTTGTTAGAAAAAAAAGTTTGCTTTTAAATTAAATTGTCCTTAAACTAAGCAACTCTTCATGCCATGCAAAAATATTTCATTTACTTTCGAGGCTTCCCTTTTTTAATTCATAGGCATTGCTAATTCCAGTTTTAAGAAATAAGTTTTGTCATTATTGCTGTCCTAATTAGTCACATGCTGGTTTCTCTGGTGGGACAGTAACCAGGATCACTAGGGTTTGTATGGATTTCTGGGGGAAACAAATGGTTTTCCATTTTGTGACCTTCTTGATTATTGTCCCCTGTTATTTCCCTTCCAGCATGATAAATGTCTTGAGTGCAGTTATGACTCAAATGTTTGGGTGAAGAAGAACTAACTTCAGAGTCTTCTGTTACATAGTTCCCATCCTTAAGTTTATCCCCCAAGCAGTTTGCCTTGATATCCAACTGCCTGTTGTATTTTATGCCAGGGATTTCCAAGAAGTCATCTTCTTCACCAGTGTCTATTTCAGTGAAACTTCTCTCTTTGGAAGGGAAAGAAAAATGTTTCTGCTTGGGGAACAAAGGGCATGCTTGCTTAGAAGCTCCAGAAGAATCGGCACCCAGAAGGGGTCTTTCTCCCTGGGGTGAATTCTCTTCTAAGAGGATAGTGCTGATATGTTGAGGGGTATATTGTATGAAGTCTCCTGTTGCCAACACTGGCAATGGCCTTGTGGTGCTTGGTGGGGTTTGTGGAGCACCACCTCTATTTTCCTTAAAATTAACTTTAAGCGACCTTGATTTTAAAGGATTGCTTCCTCTGAAAGAACTTTTGGGACTCTCCGTGGCATTGTCAAAGTGAAAGTGACCATGAAGGAGAGGATGAGGACAGCTCTCAGAGCTCATTGTTGTATTGATTGAGGAGTAATCAAAGCAGGTATCCCTGGGAGCAAACATTTTATCTTTCATAAATGGTAAAAGCTGGGAATCTTTTGCTGTTTGGTCTTCTAAGTGAGCAAACTCAATAGGAAATCTTAGTTGCAGATGGGAACTGGAGTATGGAGGAAGAGGTGACCGTTCTGTCTCTGTGAAATCAGTGGCACAGCTGGCAAAGCTATCAATGCTAGAAGTGCTTCTCATATCAGTGATGACTTCTTTGGGTCCTGTTACAGATACGTCTCCTTGTCCAGTAACCTCTTCCATTTCTATCTCCTCCTCATAGAGGGGAGCATTCACTGAAGGGCCTTGGTAGGTGGAATTCAGATTAGGCTGAGACTGAGTTTTAGTAATTTCATTATATAACATTTCAAGTTTCTGAGCACTCAAGTGTTGAGGGCTGGAGGTTGTTGCTGCATTGTTTAGCTGTTCATGTGAATCTTGCTGGCTCACTTCCTGGTATTGGTTCTCCAAGGATTTATTAGAACTTGTCTCAGACATTGTCCTTCTGGCCCATTTCCAATGACTTGGAGACAAGTGGTTGTCATCAGGAGTTTCCTTTGAATTGGCTGCTTCCTCAGTTTTGTCAGTATCAACAGCTACATCAATCAGTTCCATACTGCGAGCAAAGGCATCTTTTAAATTCATGGAGATGATGCTTCCATTTCTCTTTGCTCGTTCAAGCGCCTCCCTTCTTTTAATGGCTTTCTCCTGCCGCTTTTGCTCCTTGTAGAACTCTGAGAAATTGTTTACTATGATGGGAATGGGTAGGGCTATTACCAGCACTCCAGCAATGCAGCACAACCCACCAACTATTTTACCTAATAAAGTTTTGGGATAAATGTCACCATAACCTACTGTGGTCATGGTGATGGTAGCCCACCAGAACGATGCAGGAATACTTGTAAACTTTGTAGCATCTTCATCTTTTTCAGCAAAAAACACAAGACTGGAAAATATCATAATTCCCATAGCTAAAAACAGTATCAACAAACCCAGTTCATTATAACTCCTTCGTAAGGTAAATCCTAAAGACTGAAGTCCAGTTGAATGTCTAGCAAGTTTAAGGATCCGCAGTATCCTCATGATACGGAATATTTGAACTACACGGCGTACATTTTGAAACTGCAGCACACTTCTGTTGGACTCTGTGAGGAAAATGGTGACATAGTAGGGCAAAATGGCTAGCAAATCAATCACATTTAATGGACCTTTGAAGAACTTCCACTTGTTTGGAGACGACAGAAAACGCAAAAGGTATTCCATGGTGAACCATGCTATACACACTGCTTCAACATGTGCTAGCTGAGGATTGTCATTTAGATGTCCAAATTCATCAATTACTTGAAGCTCAGGTAGAGTGTTGAGTGACAAAGCAATGGTGGATAGTACAATGAACAATATGGATACAATGGCCAAAATCTGTTAAAAAGAAAGATAAATAAGAAAACGGTGGTTAACAGATTGCAAAGAATGCTTATATTTTAACCAAAGTAATAGCACAATAACAGAGTTACAGACCATCTCAAAGGTGCTTTTCAGGAGACAATTAGACTTTCTTTTTTATTTTATTTTAAAGACGTTTTGCTTCTTACCCAAGCAGCTTTTTAAAAACTTTGACAGGATAGTGTAAAAACCTGTCAGAGCTGAAGAAGCTACTTGGATGAGAAGTGAAATGTCTGCAAAAGACAATCCAGTTGCCTCCTGAAAAAGCACCTTTGGGACAATCGTGATCTAGATGATTGAGAATCTCTACAGAATTACAGGTCGTTGTTCTTGACTCATTGCAATTAGATATGCTTCTCTATTGCCAATACCCCTAACTAGTTCATTTGAAGTGCTAGTCCACAATAATAGTTTCACTGAAAAGCTTACTAATGCTACAATGCTATTCTAAATAATTCCAATCGTCAACATATTTGGGAATAAGATCCATTAATTCAACTCAACTCATTTCAAAAGCTTAATTAAATTATACAGTTCAGAATTCTTCTTCAATCTTTCCAAAAATAGTACATTAGACTAGAACTTCCAGTTCCTAACCAGATAAGATATTTTTTCCTATTGTTATCCTAAATTGTAATGTTTGATGTAACACAAAAATTAAATGGAATTTGTTCCTGTTAAATGCATATTGAACATATTTTTAATTACAAACATTCTAACTAAAGCCTTATATTTTAAAAACAAGTAGAGAGCCAGTTTTGGGAAAACTAGAAGCTTGTTTCATGTACTTGGCTACATTGGCCAGAAATGGAAGTACAGTATATGATTTAATGAACATCACTTTAATGAAGGCTGGCTATGAGTCATTCTGAATTCTGCATCATTCTAATATAATCTCAGTAGGTATATTAAAAGATATGACCTTTTAATGTACAAAATTGCCACACAGCGAAATTAACAGAATAATTATTATTTTAGTGCTGGACTGACTGTTTAAGGAACTGCTATCAAATGTTGTAGGCTGTGTGTCTAATTTTAGATTTTTTTTACTTAACATGACAAGTAATGACAAAAATGTAAGATGCAAAGTTCAGTACAGTATTAATGCTGAAAAGAAAAACACACAAATATGTGATTGAGCTGTCCACAATTGTAGTGCTGAATATTCCCCATGGACTTCATATTAGTACTTAGTGGTACTTACAATGTAGCAATTACTGTATGTGATTTTATGAAGTCATGTTTTTAATAACTTCATTAAAAACTACATCAACATACTTGTTCCAAAGATAAGAGTTATGAATGAGTTTTCTCCAGGTAAAATACGAAAATAGGCTCAGATGTACGCAACATACGGTATATATAGATTGCAACATTATGTGTTACTTAATAACATAAAAGAATATTAACAAGTTAGGATTTTTTACATTCTTTTACTTTAACGTAAAATAAAATTGTGCTAAATTAGACTATTATTCATTTATTCCAGGTAAGGCTATCGCATCCATATTAATGTTGTATCTTCTAGGGAGGTGCCATGGTCTCTCATCCCCAGTGAAGGGGAAGGCAAACTATGTTACCATGCTGGTTTGATCTCCCCTACAAAATGGGAATATATTTGTAATCAATGAATGTATAAATAGACAAATCCTATAGAACTCTTTAATAAAACAGATTAATTACCAAATAAAAACTTCAAGGTCACCTAACCTTCATCACAGTTCACTAAGTGCTGAAACTTTTGGAGATCTGCACACACACACACATAGAATTTTATGGAAATTTAGGAATAATTATTCTAAGAAACTTATTGAGTATTTTGTAAAATAACCATATTTTGAAGAATAATTATTGTATTGCAGGTCAAATTTTTTTTTTTGCATCAACATATATTTTTAAATATGTTAAAAGTTAAAAACATATTGCATCTTATCCATTAAAAACACTGTCTTTCAAATATTGTTAATTGGGCCTTATTTTTATCAATTGAATCAAAAAATTTGCATGCTTCTAGTTTTACATTTTCGATGTAGTTTAAGGCATCATAAACCAAAGTTCTTTTTTAAATCTCTAACTATTGTAAGGTTGACAAAATTAAAATAATATAACATGAACACAAAAGTGGAACTTCTCCCATAATAATAGCTATCATTATCTGTCAGCAGGTTTTCTTGTTCAACAATATATTGCATATACGTTATTTTTCAGATTTATGGCTGCTTTCTTAGTTGCCTGGCAATACTAAGGCTGATTTCAAAGACTCATTCCACTATAAAAAGCCTCAATTCTATGTATATATACAGAAGAATTAAGACCATATGATTCATTCAAAGGTAGGATTGAACAGATTGAATATCTGTATATTTGCAGTGGTAAACCTTTACAAAATCATCAATAATTAGTTTCTAAAACTATTGGTTATCAGCCATGGAAAATACTCTAGAACATTTGTGGGAGAAATCTTGTTGCATACAATGAAGTTCTTGTTAGCAAATGTGCCATGTGGTTTAAGTCTGGAATACAAAATATATGAAAACAACACAAATACCCATAGAAAACCAATATATTAGAACAGTATTGCCATTTTCATATTGCACTTTTGGAAAATAATGGAATCTTCTTCCAGTATTATTTGTTACCATCTCACACAAAAATTATTTGTAGAATTCTCATAAATTATTTTCAAGAAAGTTTTTCTCATTTTAACCAGAAGATGTCTCTACTATACCATCCTGGTATTCATGACAGCAGCTGCCTGGGAAAGATAGAAATTATAATAATGCATCTCTTTCTCACTTTTCCCTAGGAAAAAATGTTTTTCCTTAAAAAAAAAGCCTTTCTAACAATACTTACATCCTTGCCTTTGCTCAAAAGGTTTTTTGTTGAATTCTGTGCCAGAGTCCCACATCTCTAATAATTTAAAGAAACATCTCTTACTGTCTCCCATCCCCTATAAATGTAAATATTCCATGAGTAATTGCAGATGACACTGAGCTGCCAGGAATAGCCAACACTCCAGAAGACAAGCTCAGGATCCAAAAAGATCTTAACAGACTTAAAAAATGGGTCGAATCAAAAAACATTACATTTAATGTGGAGAAAAGCAAGATTTTACACCTAGGTAGGAAAAACCAAAGATATAAGAACAGATTATACGAAACCTGGCTCAAAAACAGTAATTATGAGAGGGATTCTTGGATTCCTAATGGAAGGTTACTTAAGTATTAGCCAGCAATGTGTGGCAACAGCCATAAAAGCTACTATAATCCTTGGTTGCATAAACAGAGGCATGGAATCAAAATCATGTGAAATATTAGTACTACTTTATAAATCCTAAGTAAGACCACATTTGGAATCCTGCATCCAGTTTTGGTCACCACATTATAAAAAAGTTGTTGAGACTTGGGAAAAAGTGCAAAAAAAGAGCAACTAAGATGATCAAGGATCTATCCGAAATGGTACTGCTTGAGGAAGGGGTTGGACTAGGAGACCTCCAAGGCCCCTTCCAACTTTATTCTGATTGAAGTGACTACAAAGGAAAATGTAGTATGAATAATTTCACACTCCAACATCACGTTGGAGAATAATATGCTTTAGCCTGAACTTAAAGGACTAAGCTGCTATTTTGGGGTTTGGCAGAAGATACTGGTGGGGGAGGATATAATATCTGAAAATCGCCATGTTATGTATTACATTTTTCCAACTTTGCTTCCAGGTATATTAGAACTGAAAGCTCTCAAAACTCTTTGATTACTGGCAGGAGGCAAAGAAAAATGTAAAGCATGATGAAATGAATGAGTATCATCTAATAAAGCATTGCTAGCTTAAAATTACCTTGAGATACAGATAGTACAGTACTTGTACTTGGGTCTCATTTGTAACCATGATGGCAAAGTGGTTAGAATGCAGGATTGCATGAAAACACTGCCCATAGTTGATCCTGACAGAGGCTCAAGGTCGACTCAGCCCTCCGTCATTCCGAGGTTGGTAAAATGAGGTCTCAGATTGTTGGGGGCAATATGCTAATATTGTAAACTGTCCAACTGTCCTATAAAGCAGGGGTCCCCAACCACCGGGCCGCGGACCAGTACCGGGCCGCGGGGCATGTTGCACCGGTTCGTGGAGTCAGCAGCTGCCGGCCCTCATGCCGCCACCCCCTCCCTCCAGCGCTTCGCCTCCCGCCGGGCAAGAGGCCTCGGGAGGCAGGTTCTGCCGGACACAGGACGATGGATGGGACAGAGGGGCGGGAAGGACCGAGAGGCTCAAGCCTCTTTTGGCTTCTGCCACGGGGCGCTTTTGCGTTTTTGGCTGGGGGGAGGCAGGAGGGCCAGCCTGACCCCCTCTCTCCAGCGCTTAGTTCCCGCTGGGCAACAGAGCTTGGGAGGCAGGTTCTGCCGGCCACAGGACGATGGCGGGAAAGAGGGGCGGGGAGGACCAGCACCCCCATGCTTAATCCCACCCCCAACCACGCCCCTTTCCGCCCCCACTGGGCCATAGAAAAATTGTCTTGCTGAAACTGGTCCCTGGTGGAAAAAACGTTGGGGACCACTGCTATAAAGGACTAGGGGGTGCTATATAAATCCAAGTACTATTTCTATTATTCTGAAACAAAAGCTCTAAAACCCTCTAAATAATTTTCCATATTCATTAACTCCCTTCCAGGACAGTCAAAGTATCTCACCTTTTTCCTGGTCTTTTTGTCACCCTTTCACTTTTATTCATTTCTTCTAATATCCCTTCATCTCTACTATCATGGGGGGGGGGGGGGCAAACTAACTTTGGGACATCTATGGAAGGCATGATGAATCCAGGAAAGACATCTCAGTGAAAGGGGTGAAACAAATGGATTAAGAGTCCAGTTAAATTAGGAATATTTTCTTTTATATTAAGATTTTGGAATTAATATAAATAAGTAATAGTTTGTGAGATTATTAAAATTATTTTAGCTATTTTGGCTCATAACAAAGATATGCATATTAATGATTTTAGAAACTAGACTCTAGATAGAACTAAAGAATCTAAGTAGAAGGGGAAAAAACAGAAACTTCTTTTTAAGAGTCAGTTACTGTACAAGGGGCTTACAAAATGATATATAATGTCATAACTTTGCAAGTATTAAAGAACATCTTTTGAGAATGGACTCAGAAATTGATAACTACCATTATTGTGTCAGCAACGATGTCTGATTCTATGGATAGATTACATCCAAAACATGTTAATGAAAAAATGACAGATGAGAAGCAAATTTTGTTTGACATGAGAAGAAAAAAGATTCTAAACTGGAATTACATATGACAGGACAAGAGAATGATTTGGAAAAAGAACATTTTGTTGGATATTTTGGCTGAAATATTGAGCTAAATATGGTGACTGTTAGAAATGAAGGAAGGAATATAAAGTTGGTTTATTTTTTTCAAGGTTAAACTAAGTCATTATCTATAAAGTTCTGATAAAAAAATTACAGACATTTGATGATATCAGGATTAAAAATTTGATGTTTTATAAATTTGCTTGTAGTCAAAGAATGAGATAAGAGATGAAGATATATCTGCAACTTTAGGGGGGAGGTACTAATTTGTAAACTTATAATGAAGGTGGGAATCAACGTTTTCCATTTTAACACATTATTACTTCTGTTTTTTTCTTTTTGTTTTTTTTCTTACATTGTTTATTCTTATAAACAATGTCTAGTCTTTTCTTATTTGTTAAATTTGGTATGTATTAGTTTTTACTATTGTAATAAAAATATTTAATAAAAAACATAAACCAAAGAAAACAAGCTTAAGCAACTTGCATTTCTATTGCTATCCTGATTCCCTGTAAAATTCCTTCCTTCCTTCCTTCCTTCCTTCCTTCCTTCCTTCCTTCCTTCCTTCCTTCCTTCCTTCCTTCCTTCCCCTATTTTCTGAGATAATAGCCTGACAGACAGTTGTTGGCTGACTTCTCTGCATCATTATAATAGGCTTTTTTTACATATGACTTTGGTTCTTTATGGTTTATAACCATAAAATATAATAACGAACTATGACTGCGCCCTTTCATTTTGACACCTGTTTTTATGCTGTTGAGTTTCATTTACATTTTTCTACTTCTTATCATTATACCAGTAGGCACAAAAACCCTCTCCTTAGACTAAACCAGTAGTTTTAAACTCGATTTCTTGAGGGCCACATCAGGGTTGTGTTTGACTTTGGAGGGGCCAGGAGAGTGTGACCAGGAGATATGGCCTATTTGATATCACTTGGGAACACCTGTAGTGGCCTGAGCATCCTGCTAGCAAAAACAGGCTTCTGAGCTCTGTTTTTGGCTGCTATGGCCTCTGGCAACCCTCTGCCACGCAAAAATGGAAGTTCATTTTTGCTAGCAGAGGCATCGTGAGCCAGTCCTTTGCTGTTCCTTTGGGACAGATCTAAGACCCCTTTGGGCCTGATCCTTAAGTTTGACATATGTTCTGGTTATAAGAATAATCTAGTATATACTTGTGGTTACCCCACACCTGAATATAATTGAATGTTTTTGCTTATTTGCAAAGGTAAAGGTATTTCTTCCATTTGTGTCCAACTCTAGGGTATGGTGCTCATTTCTATTTCTTGGCCAAAGGAGCCAGCACTGACTGAAGACTGCAGAGGTGGGTTCCTGCTACTAGTTGAGACAGGTTCTATAGAACCGGTAGGAACTTTCCCCCTCTCACCGAACTGGCAGTGATGGCTGGTTGGACATGCTCTCGAACCAGCTCTCTCAGTGCTGCTATCTTGATTTTTGCTTCTTTGCATGAGCAGAAGCTGGGGTTTTGCACCCACGCAGCATGTCAGGAAGTGAACCGGCAGCGAGATAAGCCAGAACCCATCCCTGGTCCTCTGGCCAGCATGACTCTATGTCAAAGGCGTACAGAACACCGCTATTTTCTCACCAAAGTGATACCCATTAATCTATTCGCATTTGCATATTTTCAAACTGCTAGGTGGGCAGGAGCTGGGCCAAAGAACATGAGTTCACCCTTGTTTATGCACTTGGCTTTTGAACCTCGGCTGTCAGCTTTCCAGCTGACAACTCAGTATCTTTGACTGCTGTGCATGGAAATAACCTGCATTGGACCTGAAATGACACTTCATAATGATAAAGCCCTTAATGGTAAACCCAGGTTTAAACATTCAAATAAATGAGGGGCAGGATGGTAAGTCCTTTAATTTACAAATTTTACTGGCTTGTAACATGCCCTCCCAAACGTTGCCAACACGGAGAAGTTATAATTGAAGCGGCCAATGGTGCAGGATTATGGAAGATGTAATCAGTTCGTGAACTACAACGTTGAGTATGCCACAGTGAAAGGCTACCAAAATTTTTACTAGCACACTGTGGGTGTGGCTTTTGCAGGCTGCCCTGCATTTTATTTCAAGATCTTTGTGTGCAAATTGCGTGCTCTGGGGTGGAGCCCCATTTTCGCTACCCCACTGCATTCCCTTCTGTCCGGGCAACAACCCACCCCTGTATGCCAGGTTCCCTATGCACACTCAATAGTTAGCTTCATTTTGCTACTTTTCTCCAACTAGCTTCTATTACTTTTAATATACATCACTTAAAAGTCTCAAATGTCCCTCGTCTTATATATTATGGCAGAAGCTTGGCTATCAATAAGTGTTTGTTCAAATTTATAAAATTTAAGATGTGTAGACTTCAAAAATTTCCGAGCCAGCATGTTACAAAAAACTCTGCTCAATGAGATCTATATCATTACAATGACACTTTACAACTGCAATGTATCCAGCAGTTATTTATATCAGAATAGAATTTAAGCTTCAGTGACTTCAATGGAATTTGTCCACAGGTAAGTCAATGAGGGAAAGCAAAATGATTTCAAAGAAAAATCTTTTAGTACATTGTCTTTTACAATCCAGTAAGTTTTTAATTAAAAAAAACATGCAGTCCTGAACTGTGAAAATAAATTCATCACATAAAACAATCAGTAGAAATGTCGATGAAATGAAAATGCTTAACAAAATTTTTATGGTAGGGCAAAGTCTATAGATTAGGAGAACTCAATTAAAATACACACGGTTTCTAAGCATTCTTGGTTTGGGGGTACCGGTAGTTCAGAGAACCAGTAGCGGGAGCAGCACAAGGCACATACGCTTTGTTTGCTCGAGTAAACCACATGTTTCCGAACTGTTGGGAAAGGTACGTAGATTTCACCACTGTCCAGAGTTTTATACGTATTCCAGAGTTTTATACGTATGAAAACAATGTCAGATTTTGAAAAGACGACTCTCTCTTTGCTTATACTATCGTTAGTGTTGTCTCCCACTGACAGTCCTTTAAAGGCTAAGCAACTGAGCTGTCTGGTTGGATCAGTGTGTGAACATCAATACAGCTCTATTTAAATCTAGGTATTTACAGTAGATGCAAAGCTGGGAAAAAAGCCTTGAAAATAGAATTTGCATTGCATAGATTTTAACAACAAAGAACTCTGTGAGGAAAATGAAACAGAATATAAAATGGTCCTTTAACTCAAAAGCTGAACACTGAATGCAAATGCAGGACTGGGCCCTTTTTTAAAAGAATGAATCACTGATACAGCATAAGAAAACTCTATTGGGAGCCAAGCAGTGGGTGGAACTAAGCTCAACTTCCCCCCTTTGTCTCTTCTTTCTCTTGCTTATCTATTTCTATGCCATCCGTTTTCTCTTTCTTCCTACTATTCCAATTTCTTTTTCCCCCTTCTTCCAATGTAGCTGTTATTGCTGCAATGTAATCCGCAGTCCTATTAAGGCTAAAGTAGAGCAGCTTTCAAAATGGTCCGTTTACAATTCAACCGGCTGCAGATAAGGCCAATCCATTTTTACAAAGCAACATTTGCAATTAGCTAAGTAGTCTTCATTCAAACGAATATGCCATTTCAAAGCTCTGTTCTGAATGGAGCACACTCTTAAATCTCTTGGCTCCCTTTGGAGCTTCAGCAAAAACACTACACGCCAATTCAAAAGTCTCAGTGGGATTGACTGAGTCACTAAGCAGGCCAAAGCCAAAAGACAATTGAAATTTGAGTATATGCTGCATGTCACTCATGGATTACACTTCATAAATGACAAAAGTATCTTATTAAATAGATACAGTAAGTAAACATGTGAACCATGTATAATAATAATAATAATAATAATAATAATAATAATAATTTATTGGATTTGTATGCTGCCCCTCTCCGCAGACTTGGGGCGGCTAACAACAATAATAAACACAACATGTACAATCCAATAATAAAAACAACAACTAAAAACCCCTATAATAAAACCAAACATACACACAAACATACCATGCATAACTTGTAATGGCCTAGGGGGAAGAGATATCTCAACTCCCCCATGCCTGGCGGTATAAATGAGTCTTGAGTAGTTTACAAAAGACAGGGAGGGTGGGGGCAGTTCTAATCTCCGGGGGTAGTTGGTTCCAGAGGGCCGGGGCCGCCACAGAGAAGGCTCTTCCCCTGGGGCCCGCCAACCGACATTGTTTAGTCGACAGGACCCGGAGAAGGCCAACTCTGTGGGACCTTATCGGTCGCTGGGATTCGTGCGGTAGCAGGGGGTTCCGGAGGTACTCTGGTCCATTGCCATGTAGGGCTTTAAAGGTCATGACCAACACTTAGTCCTATAAGATGACTATGAAGGTTTCTAAACTGTCATGTAATGTACATCTATGCACTATAGTCCAGATGTATGAGGGTTAGTCTGCACCGCAGGATTGTCCATCTTTCTAAATACTCTACTGTAACCTTTGATAACATGATAATTCTAGGCTATTGGGACTGATTTGCCCTAAGAGAAGACTTGATCAGGTGTGCTTCTTGCCTTCTCTGTTGTTTTTGTCCATTCCAGTTAATGACTAGTAGTACAGTATAAAGGAAAATATCTGGTCAAGTCCAATATCTTGAGATTTTATTTTAAATCTTATTATCTCAAATGAAAAGTTGCCTTCAGATTTACACTCATAGAACACTAAACAGGATATTATCTAGCCTTCCCTTTAAAGAAAAAGTTAGGAATAATTTATTATTTCAAATATTTGTATAGCCCACCAACTCCAGGCAGCTCCCAATTAAGAGTTAATATAGCATATGAAATCATATTGAAACTGTAAAACCGAACATATTAGAATATCATTGGTTATTGAAACGGATGTCCAAGTGCTGCCTCTATGTTGGTTGAGGCAGGCAGGGTTCCCTTAGGTCAAGGGAAAGGGAGGGTTTTGCCTTCTCCTTCTGCTCAAGATCCCCATGTACAATTGGTGGGCCACTGTGTGACACAGAATGCTGGACTCGATGGGTTTTGGCCTGATTCAGCATGGCTCTTCTTATGTTCTTAAATTCTTATTAAAAGATTAAAAACAACAAATATAAGTTCTGGCACCAACTCTGCTTTCTAACATGCTATTATCCAATCTTATCTCGGCACTTGGGGAGAAATCCAGATTTTCAAAGCTTTATGGAAGGCTAAGAGGGTAGGAGTCTGCCAAATTTCAGAGGGTAAGAACATAGGGCAGGGGTTGTTATGAAAACACACTCTTCCTAGCTTTTTATAAGAAGAATGTTTAGGGGAAGGGATTAGGGGTTTGCCTACTCTATCTGAACTGTATGATTGGTATATCCCTGTAGGAAAAGATGGTCCATAGATAACGTGACCTTGTGCCATGTAGTACTTTAAAGTTGATGACCAGATGATGATTTTCACTACAAAGAAACTGGAAACCAATACAGCTCAGCAATAAAGATGCTATATGGCCAAACCTTACTACTGTATATGAGCTTTCAGGACCAGTTGAAGTTTCCTAGTGGGTTTCAAAGACAGCCTTCTGTAAAGTAGGCTGTAAAATAGGCTGTAAAGTACATTGCAGTAATTCAAATTGAAGGTAACCACAGCATGAATGACCATAAGCAAGTCCTGATAAAGTTAAGATGAAATAATATATTGCATGATATCATTTACTTTGTGAGTAACAAGGCAAAAAAAAAATATCTCTGGAGAATCAAATCCAAAGTGGAGCTGTTATTCCCATTTTCATAATTTTTCTACAGAGCTGCAAAATTTAAAAGCACTTTACAATCAATATATTTAACCCCATTTTGTACACGTTACATACTCAGTTACTGATTGTTAATCCTGGTGTGCAGGGAAGAATTTCAGGGCAGGAAGTCAAAGGCTTTGGCAAAAACCCACAAATGAAGTCATTTTTCAAAGGAAAAAGACCCAGCAATAAATATGTCTTTTAAATAATTCATATATTTTTTTAGTAAATTGAAAATATAATTGAACCTGTAATGATTTTTAAAAAGATTTAAAATAGATAAGTGTTGGAGTATTATTATTTCTAACATATACCTTACATGAAGTGGCCCGAACTATTGCAATGGTAACAACAGAGATTATGGTCCTGTACAAAGTTAAGACTGCACACAGAATAGATCTTCAATGTTGGGAAAATTTGTTTTGCTTACTGAAGCCATCCCATTCATTTTCATATACTGTAGCCTATATTCTCTTGTGCCTGCCTGGTCTCTGCTTAGACATACCAAGTTATCCTGTCAAAATAACACTACCAGGTCTCTAGTACCTGCAAAGAAGTCTATAATTAGCCACTGAAGTCCTTTGACTGCTCTTCCAGACACATCAACTTTGGGTGAACAATTCCAGATGTGGTTACATTATACCTCCAAGTCCTTTATATCCTAGGACCTAGGGCAACATTGGGCTTGCTAGATGATGTACAATTTACATTTTGATATTCCTTCTGCAAGGAGAAAGAAGCCCAAGTAAAATCCCTTTGACTTATAAACTTGATTTGACTTTTATATACCCCCATTCTGGTATGTCTTCACAAGTGAATATAATATAATATTTACTGACCCCTCACATCCTGGACACAAATTGTTTCAACTCCTACCCTCAAAACATCGCTACAGAGCACTGCACACCAAGACAACTAGACACAAGAACAGTTTTTTCCTGAATGCCATTACTCTACTAAACAAATAATTCCCTCAACACTGTCAGACTTTCTACTAAATCTGCACTTCTATTCTAGTTTTTCTCATCATTCCTATCACCCATTTCCTCCCATGTTGACTGTATGACTGTAACTTGTTGCTTATATCCTAAGATTTTTATTAATATTGCTTCTTCATTGCTTATTTGACCCCTATGACAATCATTAAGTGTTGTGCCACATGATTCTTGACAAATGTATATTTTATTTTATGTATGCTGAGAGCATATGCACCAAGACAAATTCCTTGTGTGTTCAATCACACTTGGCCAATAAAAATTCTATTCTATTCTATTCTAATGGTGTATATGCTATAGGTCAAAATTTATATATTCTTATAGAATAGAGTTCTTTATTGGCCAAGTGTGATTGGACACACAAGGAATTTGTCATTGGTGCATATGCTCTCAGTATCGCTTCAAAAGAAAAGATACATTTGTCAAGAATCATGAGGTACAACACTTAATGATTGTCATAGGGTACAAATAAGCAATCAGGAAACAATCAATACTAATATAAATCGTAAGGATACAAGCAACGTTACGGTCATACAGTCATAAGTGGGAGGAGATGGAACAATGGAGAACAATGAGAACAGTGAGAAGACTAATAGTAATAGTAATGCAGCCTTAGTGAATAGTGTAACAGTTGTGAGGGAATTATTTGTTTAGTGATGACACTTGGGAAAAAACTGTTCTTGCATCTAGTTGTCTTATGGAACACAATTTATTTTGAACTACTAATATTTGGTCTTCATATAGTAATTAGGCAAGCAGTGGCTCATTGCTTAAGTGGCTGAGCTTGGAGATCAAAAAGTTGGCAGTTTAGCGGTATGAATCCCTAGTGCTGTGTTATAAGGTCAGCTCCTGTTACTTTTAACCAACATTAGCTAAACCAAAAACTGAATTCTGGCTTTTATTTTCAACCTGATTGTGTGGAAGAAGAAAAATAAGCACATAAATTCAGTGCTTTGAAGAGTCTCATTTCTACTTAACATTGTAATTCTTAATTATGGTTTAAAATTATACAGTATGCAAACTGTTGCAACCAGGAGATTTATATGGACAGATATTTGCAGCCAAGCCAGGCTCCTCACCCTAACACATTTGAAAAATCATGCTGTCTTCTAATATCTCAGGTGTTGCCACAAAGAAGAGGGAACCTGAGGGTAGGACAAGAAACAATGGGTGGAAAGAGGAGAGAGGCAGGAGAAATTTACTGACAGTTAGAACAATTAATCAGTGGAACAATTTACCTCCAGAAGTTGTGAATGCTCTAACACTGAAAGTTTTAACCATTGGATAACCATTTGTCTGAAATGGTGCAGGGTTTCCTGCCTCAGGGATTGGACTAGAAGATATCCAAAGTCCTTTTCAAATCTGTCTATTCTATTCTATTCTATTCTATTCTATTGTTTGTAGCATTAACAGAGGTCTATAAAGCCCTTCATGGCATCGGACCAGATTATCTCCGGGACCGCCTTCTGCCGCATGAATCCCAGCGACTGGTTAGGTCCCACAGAGTTGGCCTTCTCCGGGTCCCGTCGACTAAGCAATGTTGTTTGGAGGGACCCAGGAGAAGAGCCTTCTCTGTGGCGGCCCCGACCCTCTGGAACCAGCTCTCCCCAGATATCAGAGTTGCCCCCACCCTCCTTGCCTTTCGCAAGCTCCCCCACCTCTCTCGTCAGGCATGGGGGAATTGAAATTTCCCTTCCCCCTAGGCTTATAGAATTTATACATGGTATGTTTGTATGTATGAGTGGTTCTTTAAATTGAGTTTTTTAGATTGTTTTTAATATTAAATTTGTTTACATTGTCTTTTTATATTGTTGTTAGCCGCCCCGAGTCTTTGGAGAGGAGCGGCATACAAATCTAATTAATAATAATAATAATAATAATAATAATAATAATAATAATGGAAAGAATGAAGATCATGTGAAGTGTTAATACCACTTTATAATGCTTCGGTATGACCACACTTGAAATAATGCACCTAGTTTTGGTCACCACAATTTAAAAAAGATATTGAGATTGAAGGATAAAACATATAAAGAATGGTTGCTGGAATTGGATATGTCTAGTTTAATGAAAAGAAGAACTAGGGCAGACATGATAGAATTTTTCCAATATCTCAGGGATTGCCACAAAGAAGAATGAGTCAGGCTATTCTCCAAAGCACCTGAAGGCTGCACAAGAGGCAATGAATGGAAACTAATCAAAGAGAGAAGTAACCTGGAACTAAGGAGAAATTTCCTGACAGCTAGAACAATTAATCAGTGGACCAAGTTGCCTCCAGAAGTTATGAATGTTTCAATACTGGAAGTTTTAAGAAGTGATTGGACAAACATTTGCCTGAAACGGTACAGAATTTCCTGCCTCAGCAGAGGGTTGGACTTGAAGACCTCCAAGGTCTCTTCAACTCTGTTATTCTGTATTTTGTATTCTCAGCCCCATTTCCTTTTTTCACAATTCTCTTGCATTCTCAGGAAGGACCCACCTGGTAACTTAGGGTGGGTCCCTCCTGAGCCTCTAGCTTTAACCTCCATGCATTGGTAGGCTACCTTCCCTCTTATCTGACTGTTCCCTAGGTAGTATATCTTTGCCACATTTACCAAGATCATTCCCACATATCATTACACATTAGAAACAAGTTTCTTTCCAATAAATGCAATTTTAGATACTGATGGTGTGCATTTTTAAACATAAATACTTTAAAAAAGTATTTATTTTTAAAAATGCACACTGTCAGTATCTAAAATTAATACTTAGTACCGTGTTTCCCCCAAAATAAGACACTGTCTTATATTAATTTTTGCTCCAAAAGTTGTGCTACCTCTTATTTTCGGGGGTGTGTGGTGTGTGCCTTATATTTCTCAAATAAGAAAATTCACAGGCAGTAAAGCTGACACCCCCAAAGAAAGTGTACCCTACGGTACACTGATTACGGTACAGTACCTGTCAGTATGGCACCCACACACACAAGTGACGGCACTTATATGGTACAACAGTATACTCCCGCTATTGCAGCTTCCGGCCACCAGAGGAACTACAGTCTACGCACTGTAGTGGAGACTGTAATGGCGGTGAGACAGCAGCAGACTGTGTCTGCTGTACTGGATGGTACAAAGCGATGGAAGGGGCCAGCAAGGGACGCCACATTATTACGGTACCGCTATGAACAGCTTTGAGTGGTACCGTATGCTTTTCCACCGTACCGTATGTAAACTTGACTATGCCTTATTTTCGGGGGGTGCCTTATATTAGCAAATTCTGCAAAACCTCTGACATGCCTTACTTTCGGGGTATGTCTTATTTTCGGGGAAACAGGGTACAAAGTACTTATGAAAAAGAAGCCTCTGGGTGAATCATTTAGCTACAGTTATTACATTTTATATGAAGAGTTGATCAGAATAATGGGGACAATCAGTTCTGTCTGGCAAACAGAAAACACCAGAGCATAATCTGCCTACCATGGACACTGCCTTAGTTCAGCTTCTAATATTCTCTGCAATTAAGCCATACAGCTACATAAGAATGGAGAATTTTGTTGATTTTCTTTTGCAACAAAATTACATTAAATGTTTGGCTTTCAGATGAATGAATGAGCCAGGAGGCATTATGAGCATTTCAGAGAAACAAGGGATGAATTTCTCCAAGTACAAACAAAATATGTATATTTCTTAAAATAAGAAAATAATATAAAACATTTTCTATAAAGGAAAACTACTTGCAAGAAAACATCTGTTCATTAACATCAAGATTAGTATTAGAAAGAATTGAGGGAAGGGAGAGGGAGGGTTAAGGGTGAAAAGTATGAAAATTAAAATAAAAATATTTTAAAAAATAATAAAATTAAAAAGATTAGGATGTCTGAACTACAAAAGCCAAACATTTACACAAAGGTAGCAGAGATTTTGAAAAACAACAAGTCCCAAATACATTATTAGTAATGATCATTTTATTGATCATATAAAGGAAAAATACCCTTCCAAATTCATAGATCACATTGAAGATAGAATGTGGGTTATCTGATTTTAGATTGATATCTTATGTGAAGCTATACATCAACTCAACCTATTATGGCTGATGTAGCAATCAATGCTTAAGTAAACCATATATCATCCCTGTTTGGGTAGATATTAAAGATGGAGCTGTTCTAGATAGTGTTTTAATCTACATGGAGCCACATTTTTTTTTTTAATGATAAACTAGTTTTAGCTATGTTTAATTTTTCAATAGTATGCCACTAATTTGTATATATTATTTTTATGCACTTCAGAACACGATTTACCCTGAAAAAGAATAAGACTAGGGTATTGCAAATAGTGCAAATAGTTAGGATTGCTTACAAACATAGAGATCTGCAGAAGACATGATGGTGTCATATTACCATTGCAGACATAACACAAATTGTGTTTTTTTGTGATGTTTGCACATTTTGATGTATAAAACATCTTTATTATTTATTTAGTAGAAATAACCAATTCACATAAAAAAGAATAAACGAACAACGTTTTAGAATGGGCAACGAGCCGTGATGGCACAGTGGTTAGAATACAGTATGGCAGGTAAATTCTACTGACAGCCAGCAATTCAATTCTCATGGGCTCAAGGTTTACTCAGCCTTCTACCTTCCCGAGATTGGTAAAAGGAAGAGCCAGATTGTTGCTGAACTACTTATAGAAGGCTGTAAAGCACTGTGAAGCGGTATATAAGTCTAGGCGCTATTGCTATTGCTATATTCTAAACCTTTGAAAAAACATATCAGCACCTCCTGACCCTCTTATTCATAAGCTTAAAGTGGACACTAATGGAAAATAACAAAATCTATCAGTAGCTTCAGTGTCACTGTCTGTGTACTTTTTGCATTTCATATCCTTCTGGATTCACTTCTTACTTTTTTTCTTTCTGCACCGATGCATCTAATGTATAGAATAACTGAGGTTTTTTTACTGCAGTATTCAAATCAATCTCTTCTACTTATATTTTGTTTGCCTGGATAGCAGGAGGCGACATCATTTGTCCCCACATTATGAAAAACCTTACCTTGATGACATTCCCTTATACACTGTATTCGTGCTTGATGCGCCAATAACTATTCTTTTTCATTTCTGTGCACTTATTCGTTTTTTCTTAAACTGGAGGTGCTGATATGTTTTTTCTGACGCAAGACAATTTTTGGAAGTGGTAAGAGTTCTCATTTGAAAGCTGTTAAGTTGAAATTGAGATATATGCAAACAGGCAAAACGATTGAGAGAAACAGAGTCTTTTGTCATTTTTAGTTTTCCTGTTCGCTTCATCTTGGTGGCGCAGAGAACATATTGGCTGACGGCAATTGCTTTTACTTAGACTAAATCTAGGAGCAAACACAATGCAATGATATTTTAGAATTCCCTGGACACTTCGCTGAAGAAAAGGTTCTATTTTCCCTCTATAAATTCTATATTGTCATAAAATAGTATTCCCATGTGGAGTTTGGGAAAGAAATAAAATGATGGCTGCAAATATCTGGTTAAAAAGACATCTCCCAGTCTTTGCCCCCACTTTGTTCACATTTCAGCTTCGCCCATATATACAACCTAGATGGCGGCAAAGAGTTAAATGTTTCTTTTTCTGTCCTCCAGCGGTTATCTAGAATTTCAATCCCCAAATAGACTATCATTGTCAAAAATTTATGCTATCCTCCATGTCAGCTTTTGTGCACGAGGTAGCAAAAGGGTTTTAATACTGCTCAGACTAAATCCTAACTCAAGTATTTCTGTGCTTAGAATATTCATTTTTCATGAGGTGATGTAAACTCAGTATAATAGTTCTCTAAAATGTCAGGACAGGACATGAAAATATCAAATAGCTAGTTAAGTGCTTACTCCAGAAGTAGCATCTTGCCTGATGAACTTGCTAAAGTGCAGTTGACAGAGCACATTCTGTTACAACCTCAAACATATTGAGAGTCTCTGCCTTGAGCCATAAAATCTGTGCACTATAAAGTACAAGTGACAAATGTTTCAGGAAAGCATCTATGCTGGAAGCTGAAACAGATCTGCTCAAAGCCCTTCCTTACAACATTGTTTCCAAACTTTTAAAATGGACAGGAAGCAGAGTCTACAGAAGCAGACAGAAAGTATAAGGGCTGTATGTAAATATGTCAGATATTATTTGAATGGACTTCTGAATTAGCTTTCTATAGTATTCCTTTGCACTTTAACAGCATAAAATACTTCATTAGGACTCTGTGAGATCAATGGTTTTCATCAAATGGGCATTATTGTTAATTTGCACAAGGGGATCCAAGAACGGTTCTCTATTTGGAACAATAAATTGGAAATATTTTGTCAATTCTGTCAATTACATTTTTTTTAAAAAAATCACATTTGCTCAAAACAGTATCCAGAAGTCAGTGAGTTTCAACATTTAGTTGAGCACAGTATTCCAATCTGTTTAGTTTGAGATGGGTGGAAAAGTGATCCAACCTATGATTAAGAGTTCAGTTGACTGATGACAGCTTTCAAATCTAATTTACATACCTGAAATACTGATGAACGGTAATGGCTAAATCTTATGAACATGCACATCCATTTATTATAAATAGCCAGACAGTTTAGCTAATCAAGTATTGAGGTGAATAAGCACTCTCGTTTCAGCACTACTGTACACATTGATGAGAAATTACATTGGACCATAGTACCTCCGGAACCGCCTACTACCGCACGAATCCCAGCGGCCGATAAGGTCCCACAGAGTTGGCCTTCTCCGGGTCCCATCGACTAAACAATGTCGTTTGGCGGGCCCCAGGGGAAGAGCCTTCTCTGTGGCGGCCCCGGCCCTCTGGAATCAACTTCCTCCAGAGATTAGAACTGCCCCCACCCTCCTTGTTACTCAAGACTCACTTATACTGCCAGGCATGGGGGAGTTGAGACACCTTTCCCCGCAGGCTTCTTTATATTTTGTTTCATGTTTGGTATGAATGTGCTGTTTGGTTTTTAAATATATGATAGGGTTTTATACGCTTCTTTTAATATTACAGTAAGACCTCACCTATAGCTGGTGTTCTGTTCCAGACCCGGCCGTGATAGGTAAAATCCGCGATGGGGAATTTATCGACTGATAGTACTTATTTAAGTATTTATATTGTAATTGTTTGGTAAGTTTTCATTGTTTTAAGTGTTTATAAACCCTTCCCACACAGTATTTATTTTAGATACAGTATTTAAATACAGTATTTACAATTTTAAATATTTTTGTTTTGAAAAACCTGCCAATCGAGTTCCGTGGGCTGTTTAAATCTGCCGATCAACTTCCTCAGAAACCCGCGAACCAGCGAAGATCTGTGAATGATTTTTCTCATTAATATTTCTTGAAAACCCGTGATGAAGTGAAGCCGCAGTAGGTGAAGCGCGATATAGCGAGGGACTACTGTAGATTTGTTTTGTTATAATATTGTTTTTATTGTTGTGAGCCGCCCCGAGTCTTCGGAGAGGGGCGGCATACAAATCTAATAAATAAATAAATAAGTGAGTGAGTGAGTGAGTGAGTGAGTGAGTGAATGAATGAATAAATAAATAAAATAGACTGACAGGATCTCACAAAATATGTTTTCTCTGAACTAAGCCTCATTGAATTCAATAGGACCACTGTGATTCCGGCAGTCTTCTTCATATTGGTATCTTTCTTCTTGAACAACACAAATTATGCCGACTGGAAAGTTTGGAGGTATTACTCTAATGCATCTGGAATGCATTACATCAGAAGAGTTGAAATGAAGAAATACAAGCCATGTTTGTAGCTTAATAATTTGGTATTTGGTAAACTGAATTGTTCATATTTTTTCCTGTTTCAATTAATGTCTCTGCCACATCTTTTGCTCTGCCATATATCATCTTTGATGTAAGCAATTAAAATTAAACATTTAAAAAGCAATTGGCTTTTTAATGGCTGCTTCAAAGAGTAAGTAAAGGAGGCTAAAACTGATACAGAAAAATGTCATTTAACCTCAAATCATAATCTGTATGCCTACCTTAATTAAGCATAGTTCTCAAACTATTATTTCCATTATATTGCCTGTCAGATAGTCTTCATATGTTTACTACTAGTGGAAATGTGTGTTCAAATTATCCCTGATTTTAATTGTTGGAAATCTCAGAATTTATTTACATAGATACTACCAGTAAATTCTGAGGTCTGTAGAGTAATCAGTCATTTTTGTGTGATAATTTAATAAAAATATAAAGCTTTTCTAAATGTACCTGGGAACATCAGAACTTTACCAGCTCAAAAAAGAAGAAAGTGCTAAGAATGAATGTAGATCTTTGCTATATAGAGAATCCAATTTAATTTGCCTTAATTGTCCTTTGCTTTTCTACATAACTTTTTTTTCAGAGGTATTCTCTGTTTTTTCTCTGAACCACATAGTAACATGAAAAAAATCTTTCAAAACAAAGATAACAAATACTTTCTATATCACTCCAAACTTTCCAATTCACAATATACTGTACTTCTAGTAATGCTGGAAAAACTGAAGTGTTTCTTAATAATGCTTGGGAATATCCCTGAATGTTAGTTTGTTTTTTTTAATTCAGACCCTATGTCCATGTTTCTACTTTTATATATTTTTTTCACAATGAAATTCTCAATCCCATGCAGATTTACTTAAATATATTATCTCACTGAACATAGGGGACCTACACTTAAATTAAAATGGAAATTATAAGAAACTGATTTTATTTGAAAATGCAAGTGGCCACTAACAGTAGAACATTGAAATCTGCTTGCAATATCAGTTTATTAATAAGAGAAATCACATCTTACTACATGTCTTTCATAAACAATACCAATCTCTTATGTGAAAGATACAAGCCTTATCCTAGGGCTCAAGCATGTGTATTTTTATATTGGCATGATGACATACAGAAGAATATTCTTGGATGAGAAGTGAAACTAATGGGGAAAAAACCAAAAGTCCAGTTGCCTTTTGAAAAACCACTTTGTGGACAACCATGTCCTGGGTGACTGAGGATCTCCACAGACAGATGACTTCAAGAATTTCCAATTGGTATGCCCAATGCCAATATAGGAAGTACTGAACTATAGTCCGTACAGGGGAAGCTAGATCTAATGGTTAAGGCATTGATTAGGTAAGAAACAAACTAGTCTTCCTTTAGGCATGAAAGCCAATTGGATGACAATTCCTTCTGCTTTAGGAACAAGGTATTGGCAAACCATTTCTGCAAATGTTGCCAAGGAAACACTTCTTTATGCAGTCACAGGAATAAAGACTTACTCAAAGGCAATAAATAAATAAATAATCTTAATTTTACAATTGTAATTGCCCTACCTGGGAGCAACATCATCAAATTCAGTAAGACTTCTTAACAGAATATTAAGATTGTGTTTTTGTTATAAATAATCCTACATAAATTTGAATTGCCCAAGATTTAATTAGACTTCAAGTAAATCCATTGAATCAATGAAAGTTAAGTTAATTAACTTACACTGATTTAAGGAAGCCTGCCTGAAGTAACTATGTTTCTTCAGGACCAGAAGTGAATATTTTGCTTTTAAGAATGTACATAATTTATGTTTTAATTTATTAATTGATTAAAGTACTCATAAAAATAAATATGAGGAAAAAACTTTCCTTTTTGTAATCAAATATTATTTTCAATAATCCTCTACAAGGACCTAATTATGCTATTCTTTAAATCACTGTGAAATTATTTTTCATAACAGATAGAACTACCAATCACTCTCAAAACAAATTAGAATACTGTAAAACTATAAGGCTCTACGTCTCAAATGAAATTATTAATATGTGTCTAATTGGAGACTTCCACACAAAATATTAAAAATTTAATCACCAGTTTAAAGAAAATGTTTTATAGTAACTGACATAAAGTGTTGTAGTGATATAATTTAAATTACACTCCACTTTGCAACTAATAACCTACTCTCCAACAAACAATTTCGTTTCAGGAAAAAGTTATCCTGTAATCTGCCATTCTTACACTGGACCACTCAACTTGATCAGAGTAAAACAATAGACACAATTTACATAAACTTTTGTAAAGCCTTTGATTCAGTAGTACACAACAAACTACCTCTGAAACCAAAATCCTATGGCATCTCTGCACCCCAACATGTTCTTGCCTAACAGACAACAAGTGGTCAAAATAGGAAGTGCCGTATCAATTCCTGCTCCTGTCAACAGTGGTGTCCGTCAAGGTAGAGTTCTAGGACCAACTCTACATAAACGATCCTTGTGATCAGTGATGGGCTACCAAAATTTTTACTACCACACTGTGGGCGTGGCTTATGCATTTTGTTTCAACATCATTCAGTGCAAATTGGGTGTTCTGGGGTGGAGCTCCATTTTCGCTCCCCCCTTCTGCATTCCCCCCCATCCTCATTATCTACTATATAAAGTGTATGTACACACACACATGCACAACTCTTCTAAAATTATACACATTAAACCTCATTTACTGCAATAGGAAAAACATACCCAGAGTCCAGAAGGGAAAAAAAGAAAAAAAAAATCAAAATTTTGCTACCTGTACTGTGTACCTGACCAAAATTTTGCTACCTGTACTGCGTACCTGACCATACCTATAGGAGCCAACCACTGCTTATTATCATATTATAAGCAACCATGTTCTCTTTGCTGATGATGTTAAACTATTTAACACCAATGACAATGCTACACAATCAAGGTCTTTCAAAAAGACTTTGATCAGGTAGCAGAATGGTCAAACAACTGGCAACTTCAAATCTCAACCAATAAATGCTCTGCCTTACACATTGGCAAAAAAAAAATCATAATACAAAATACAAACTTGGAAGAAATGAACTTGTAGATGACCCTCACTCTGCCATACTGATATCCAATAACCTAAGTGCTAGAGCCCACTGTAACAATGTTACCAAAAAGACACTAAGAGTTGTTAATCTAATCTTATGTAGCTTCTTCTCTGGCAATATTACACTGCTAACCAGAGCTTACAAAACTTTTATAAGACTAATTCTGGAATACGGGTCACATGTATGGAACCCACATTGCATATCAGACATTAATACATTCAAGAATCAAGAGAGTCCAGAAATATTTCACATTAAGAGTCCTTCACTCTTCCGCTAGCAACAAATACCTTATTCCACCAAACTTGAAATATTGGGATTAGACAGTTTACAACTATGTTGCTACAATCTGATCTAAATATAGTTCATAAATCATATAGCAAAATATCCTTTCTGTTAATGACTACTTTACCTTCAACAGCAATACACAAGCACGTAATAGATTCAAACTAAATGTAAACTGCTCCAAGCTTGACTGCAGAAAACACGACTTCAGGAACAGAGTGATCAATGTCTGGAACGCACTACCTGACTCTGTGGTTTCTTCACCAAACCCCAAAAACCTTAACTTTAGACTGTCTACAGTCGACCTCTCACCATTTCTAAGAGGTCTTCAGGGGCGTGCATAAGTGCTCCACTGTGCCTACCATCCCTGTCCTACTGTACCATTGTCCTCATTTATCCTAACTTTATACTTCATGGCCAGATGACAAAGCTAGAAAACACCCCCCCCCCCCCAATTTAGATCTGAATGATATTTTATCAAGACTTTATTTGTAAAGTACTTCAATTGAAACAAGTAAGAAACAGAAGCTGCCCTTCTGTGAATTACAAAGTGTAACTATTCTCTTTTGCTGAATACAACCGTTTAGTTGCATATTAGATTGCACTTCACCCAGTGTAGATGTGTAGTTATGGAAAATATATCCTGTTTTGGTTTTTACATGGCACAAAAAACATGAGTAATTTCATGATTTCAACAACAGGACATTACAGGGGATTAGAGATACATTAGATAGAGGAAAGATATACAAGTCTATAACATGATGCAAAACAATATAACAATAAAAATACTGAAGGATAATTTTTGAAAAATGGAATTAGAAATTAGTAACCACAATATCATCAATGTCAGTAAGGATGTCTGTTTCTATAAATAGACTATGTCCAAAACATGTTATTGAAGAAATGACAAATGCCGAACAAATTTTATCTGACAAGATAGAGATGGCATTGAAAATGGATTTACAACTGAATGGCCATGACAATGACTTAGAAAGGATATTTTCCTGGACCTAAAAGGAAACTGGCAAGGTTTTAAAATTTAAAATGGAAGTACAAATGACAAATCAAGAGAGTGGATGATTTTTCTTACTGAATTTACAAAAGAGGATTCTTAAAACTTTAAAGAACTCTGCAGAATGGGGAAAGAAGAATACAAGAGAAATAAAATCCTATGATAATAGTTGAATGAATTACAGATTAAGACTGTTAGAATTAAAAAGAAAGAATGCAATATTGGTTTATTTGATCAAGATTTAAACAAAGTATATTACTTCTAGCAGGCCTAGATGTTCTCTGATTGTTGTTGTTTTTGTTTCATTAGCCAATTAGGTAACAACATCAGTGATAGATGGAAGTGTGGCTTGCTCTTTTTTTAAATATATACTAGTGCCTTGCCCTATCAGTGTTAGTGAGAGAGTTCATCTCCAAGAAGGAATTCTTGTTTCTGGGACTTTGCTTGTACAATGGGTCGAGACCAGGCTGTAAGAAACAAATTGGAATCACTTTATAATAGTAAAAAGATATTATGCTCTTGGGTTAAAATGGTTTATACAAGAAACACCCCCAATTGGTGGTGGGGTATGAATGATTGTCTGGTAGTGGGCACAATCACTGTGCACTTGTCATATGTTGTGCGTGTGTTATATATTATAAAATCAATAAAAATATTTTTTTAAAAAACAATGTAGAATAAATAAAAACAATAAAAACAATAAAATAATAATAAATAACCCCCACCCTTCGATTAGAAAATCAATCATTCTTCTCTATGGTGCACTGAATATTTGTATTGTTTTATTTATATATGATGTTGACATAAAATGGAAAATACCATAAAATGGAATTGCTAAAACAATAATTACTTCATGTATTAAAGATATAGTAAATGTTATGGAACAGCCACAAACCTATCACATTCATTAAACCATAAAATTTACAAGTTGCTTTAAAGAGCAGGTGTTCAAAAGCTCTTTTTCAAGATTAGTGCTGAACAAACTGATTCTTAAAAAGGTAGTTGCAAAAAATATTATTTTTATTTTTCAATACTTCAATATCACTTGATAAAAATAAGTGATTTATTCTGAGCTCAAACCTATGTTTTGTTACTTGTTATTTGAAGAGATTTTTCCCAGCTTGACACCAGATCTGCTCCTCATTCTTCAATTTCCAATGTAATAAAGTTTCAGTTCCTTTTAGAAAACAGGTTATATGGGCAAAGTGATTTCTGACAGTCTGAAAATGGGTGAACAGTGCAGTCAGGCGGTAGGGAAAGCAAGTAGGATGCTTGGCTGCATAGCTAGAGGTATAACAAGCAGGAAGAGGGAGATTGTGATCCCCTTATATAGAATGCTGGTGCGACCACATTTGGAGTACTGTGTTCAGTTCTGGAGACCTCACCTACAAAAAGATATTGACAAAATTGAACGGGTCCAAAGACGGGCTACAAGAATGGTGGAAGGTCTTAAGCATAAAACGTATCAGGAAAGACTTCATGAACTCAATCTGTATAGTCTGGAGGACAGAAGGAAAAGGGGGGACATGATCGAAACATTTAAATATATTAAAGGGTTAAATAAGGTCCAGGAGGGAAGTGTTTTTAATAGGAAAGTGAACACAAGAACAAGGGGACACAATCTGAAGTTAGTTGGGGGAAAGATCAAAAGCAACACGAGAAACTATTATTTTCCTGAAAGAGTAGTAGATCCTTGGAACAAACTTCCAGCAGACGTGGTTGGTAAATCCACAGTAACTGAATTTAAACATGCCTGGGATAAACATATATCCATCCTAAGATAAAATACAGAAAATAGTATAAGGGCAGACTAGATGGACCATGAGGTCTTTTCCTGCCGTCAGACTTCTATGTTTCTATGTAAACAGATGGAAGACAATGTGCTGTTTTATAATATGTTCACATTACTTAATTTAGATAAATACTGAAAGTTAGCAATCTTCAATCTTTCCTTTGCCTTGTAAATTTCAACAAAATTAGAGGAGCACAAAAATCAAATTGAAATCAAATCAAAAAGCAGCATTCAGGACAACATACATTGCAGAAACATGAAAAAGATGAATGAATCACAGTAAGATGACCTTTGATCTGCTTCTTAGTGACTAAAATGATTACTCAAATCCCACTGAGAAATTTCAGTAGCAGTGTAACACTTGGTAGTAGCAGGGTATAACATTTGAAAAGATGTGTCTATGCTCATGAGACTGATATGGTTGAATACTTACTTAGATGGTTTTAAAACATATTTTAGAAAAATATTTTAGAAAATATTGCCTATTGTTAAGATTTAATTCCATAAATCAAAAATCAGCATTAATATAGTGAAATTGTTAACATTTTTGAACTTGCATGAACAAATAAGGAAAAGAACATCAGAGGGAACCTCACCTTAAATTTCCTTCTATAAATTTGGTCTTTAATAAAAAACAAATTTTTATAGAGACTCTCTTTACGTTTTAAGGAGCATTTGTTCTTATATGTGAGTTTGTGCTAAACCGAGTTCCTAAAAAATTAAGGAGTTTATACTTCAGGCCTAAATGATTAAGGAAATATATATATGCTTTGGATGACAGCATTCCTGTAAATTCTGCCATCACAAAATTAACTACCCCACCACAGCATCTAAAATTCTGCAAGCTGTTAGCATTCTCATATTATATTTCCAGATAATTTTGCAGAAGAGATGCCTAGGCCAAGATAATATATGATTACTAATTTCTGGCAGTTTTGTCCAGCAGTTAAGGCATCAGGCTAGAAAGGAGGAGATTGTGAATTTTAGTTCTATCGTAGCAATGAAAACTGATTGGGTGTCTTTGGGTCAAATAGCATAGTTGCTATGTGGAAAATAGGAGTAGGAAGGACATTTATGTATGCTTATCACTTTGAGTTACTTTTAAACAGTGATGGGCTACCAAAATTTTTACCACCACACTGTGGGTGTGGCTTATGCATTTTGTTTCAACATCTTTCAGTGCAAATTGGATGCTCTGGGGTGGAGCTCCAAATTTTGCTACCGGAACTGCGTTTCTGACTGTTTCCGTAGGAGCGCATCACTGCTTATAAAGCAATCTGGATTCTGAGAGTGAAGTAATAGATATTCTGCTGGACAATGCAAGCACTGCGACCGTGTTTCCTGAAAACTAAGACCCTGTCTTATATTTTTTTGAACCCTGAAATAAGTGCTTGGCCTTATTGCCATACACTCAAAATAATAATAATAATTGGAATTATTATCAGGGGATGTCTTATTTTGGGGAAAATAGGGTACATGCTATTTATTTAGTAAATTTGTATCACTGTCAATCTCACATGAAATGACTTTGGGCAGAATGCAGTTATTAAAATAAAACAATAAATCAATTAAAACAATTATTAAAATGGTCTTATTAAAAATACAACTATCTGGTACCGGGGAGATTAGATTAAACACAATATTAGAGCCATTTTAAGATAGTCCTAGTCCCCTGTGATCTCCAGGCCTGATGATAAAGCTAGGTCATAAATGACTTATATAACACTGAAATATTAACAACTTGAGGAAGGGGACTGATTAGTCAGGGGTGTTATCTACTGTATATGTCATTTGAATAAAAAAGTTAGTTTGTCATATTACCAAGATGCCCATGTTGGACAACAACCAATCAAAAGGTGAAATGCTCCTTGTTCACTTGTACCTGTGAGTCATCTGCCTGGATGATGCCATTTGGGTTCTTTTACCCACTACGCATGCACAGAATGCATGCATGTAAAAGAACCCAAATGAAGGCATCTGGGTGGAGCCTCGCGCTCCCTTCACGACCAGCTCTCCGACGACTCACAGGCACGAGCAAACCAGGAATATATCACCCCTGCATCAATCTCTAACCTATCCTTTGTAGGAAAGATTGGGGAGTGAGTAGTGGATTTACATAGTGACCTAGATAAAATAGATAACCTTGGTCAAAGCAATGGAAACTGCAGTTTAATGTTTCCAAATGTAAAATAATGCACTTGGGGAAAAGAAATCCTCAATCTGAGTATTGCATTGGCAGTTCTGTGTTAGCAAAAACTTCAGAAGAGAAGGATTTAGGGGTAGTGATTTCTGACAGTCTCAAAATGGGTGAGCAGTGTGGTCGGGTGGTAGGAAAAGCAAGTAGGATGCTTGGTTGCATAGCTAGAGGTATAACAAGCAGGAAGAGGGAGATTGTGATCCTGCTGTATAGAGCGCTGATGCGACCACATTTGGAATACTGTGTTCAGTTCTGGAGACCTCGCCTACAAAAAGATATTGACAAAATTGAACGGGTCCTAAGACGGGCTACAAGAATGGTGGAAGGTCTTAAGCATAAAACGTGTCAGGAAAGACTTAATGAACTCAATCTGTATAGTCTGGAGGACAGAAGGAAAAGGGGGGACATGATCGAAACATTTAAATATGTTAAAGGGTTAAATAAGGTTCAGGAGGGAAGTGTTTTTAATAGGAAAGTGAACACGAGAACAAGGGGACACAATCTGAAGTTAGTTGGGGGAAAGATCAAAAGCAACATGAGAAAATATTATTTTACTGAAAGAGTAGTAGATCCTTGGAACAAACTTCCAGCAGACGTGGTTGGTAAATCCAGAGTAACTGAATTTAAACATGCCTGGGATAAACATAGATCCATCCTAAGATACAATACAAAAAATAGTATAAGGGCAGACGAGATGGATCATGAGATCTTTTTCTGCCGTCAGTCTTCTATGTTTCTATGTTTGACCTTTTCCAGTTTAGCTTTAGAGGCAAAGGCAGGGGTGGGCTACTGCCCGGATGGGGGGGAGCGCAGTGGGGTAGCAAAAATGGAGCTCCACCCCAGAGCATCCAATTTGAACTGAAAGATGTTGAAAGAAAATGCAGGGTGTCCTGCATAAGCCACGCCCACAGGGTGGCAGTAAAAATTTCGGTAGCCCTTCACTGGACAAAGGCCACAGTGGTTATCCTGATGCTTGACTTCTATCAGCTCCTGGATGATGGGATGAAACTTTCATGTCCTTTTGGGTCTTTCAGTGGCATTTGAAACCACTGATCATGATGTCCTTCTGGTCCGCCTTCAAAGGTTGGGAATTGGAAATACTGGGTTATGATAATGCTGTTCAGTTTCGTCCTATATTACCCCAGTTCCAAATTCAAACTCATCAGAAACTTTCCCAGATGTATGCTGTTCCTAGGGAAGAATTTCACCAGTTTTGGATGATGTACCAGTTTCAGTCTTCTATACCCTTGTTACCTCTTACATAGATTACTACAACGTACTCTACATGCCCTGGTCTCTGAAACTGATTTGCAAACTGGTAGAAAACGCAGGAGCCTACTTGTTGGCACTCATATCTATCACTCATACATAATACAAGCATTGCAAGTTAGAGAGATGGATCTCTTTCAAATAGACTACTCTCCATCTGTGGTGCACTTCAAATATATTTCGGCCCCCTGTTACCTTGGAAATAGAGCTGACATAATTCTGTCAAAGCCATCATCCTTACTCTCTACAGTCATTAATTGGCTATTAGCTGCAATTCAAAGTATTGGTTTTGACTTATCGAGCCCTAATTAATTAGGCACCTGTATATTTGTAGAACAATCTACAAGACTTCTAATTGAACCTATCACTGCAGTATTCATATCCTAAATAGGAATGATGAGGGCATCTTCCCTGAGGAAAATTTGGGGGAAATGAGAAATCAATGCCTTTTTAATTATGGCCTTAACTTCACCGAACAGTGTTTCCTTGGAGATATGAATGTGCCTTCTCTCTTGACTTTTTCTGCGGTTTAAAGTGCGCTGTTAAGAAAGATCCTTTAAGATTAATATTATTGTCTTTTAGGACATTCCATAATTATTATACTTATGGGTTTAATAATGTTGTAATAACTGTAATGATTTAATAATGCAGTAATTACGTATTGCTATTATATAATTGAACTCATTTTTCCATATCTCAGAATAAAATTGACTCCACATTAACGTAGATTAGAGAGATAAGTACTGGCTAATAGCCATCATTTCTCCCTCCTTTCAAATACAAAATTCTGAATTCTGCTCATACAATAAATCTGTGAGAACGAGTCATGGATTTTGCTTTGTGGATGCTGCATTGCTGACAGTCATGTTATGTCATGGAGGAGATTCAATTGAATAAGCCACCTACACACCTTTAAGCAGATTTCTCTGCTGAACAACAGAACAACGTTGACACTGAAGGCAGAAAATGTGCCCTTACTGTCTTATCACAAATTTAACCCTCATACAAGAACAATGAATACGTAGATAAGGCTTTAAGATCAGGTTTCTGCCTTTTCACAACTCACTGAAATCTTCTTCTTACTGAGTGCAACCTATTGCTGATATGGAAAAGGAAACAAAATAAATATAATATAATCCTAATAGGGTGACTCAAGGCATGAAGATCATACCAGCTGCACAGCTAAAGCGATTCAACACCTACCATGGGCAGAAATGATACAGGAGGGTGTTGGAGGTGCACAATCTTTTTAGTGACAATGCAAAGATATCCGTTTGTACTGCATGAAGACAAGGCAAAGATAAACTACTCCTGTGTTCTGCCAGCGTGTTTCAACCGCCCATAATTACAGGGTAATTAGTCCAGGAAGACACACACCACACAATAAAAGGAAAAGCCAAAAGTTTCTATAAACAGAAAAACAGAAACAGCTCCCTTTTTAAATGTCAAAGGGATTTTCTGGTACACACAAGGCACAGGTTAAATGTAACTGGGAAATTGAGTCCAATTCTAAAGTCCAGAGAGTCCACACACAATCTTGAACAGCACAAAACCCACAATCTTGATCTAACAATGAATCAGATAAACTGCCATGAGGCTAAAACACCAGGTTGCACTTTTATCTGTAGCACTAATTACAGTAGCCTCACCCAACCACAGGTGGCCTCATTTTCTCTTGTAATAATCCTTCAGTTGTTGTCTCCTATGCATCACTCTACGCATTCATGAATGTGTCATTAATTCTTGTTCAGAATCCAAGGATGATACACATGATTGATCTCCTCCTGGGCTGTCTGCCAAACTCCCCTCTTCCCTGTCACTCACACTTTCTTGGTCAGAGGAGATTAGATTAGATTAGATTTATTGGATTTATATGCCACCCCTCTCCGCAAACTCGGGGCGGCTCACAACAATAATAAAAAACAGTACATAATAAAAATCCAATGCCCACCAATCTAGGCTTTGTCGGCAGATTCCATCGGGAGTAAAACAGGCCTATGGCATGTGGATCTTTCCCCCACATCCACCTGCACATTCCTTGGGGCAGGAGCTGGGCCAGAGTTAACCACAATACTCCTGTATTTAACCACATGATATAGTGCTGGATGATTGCCTTGGACAGTGAGAGCTGAACCATATAATTTTTAAATAAATAAATAAATGATAGGCCTGTCAGTCTGAATGGCCCTCAAGATAATACTCAGGAAATTGTTGTTGTTGTTATTATTAACATTATTATTATTATTTTCACAAAAAACAGTAATACACAGCAAATGAGATTTATATGCTGGATTTTGTATCACAACATCACAAGTGGAACACTTCCCAAGCATCTAGGACTCTGTGATGTATTTTCATATGATGCGCTCAGATCCAAGTATGGTGGTCTTTTGCAACTAACAGATCATGATTTTGTCAATGTTTATTGTTTTCAAATGTCGGCTGAGGTCTTTTGGCACAGCACCCTGTATGCTGATTACTACTGGGATCACCTGTACTGGTTTATGCCAGAGTTGTTGTAGTTCGATTTTAAGATCCTGATATCGGCTAAGTTTTTCTTGTTGTTTTACATGTACGTGGACAAGGCCATTGGAGCTGTGAGTTCCGCCACCTGTTTACTGGATCCGTGTCCCTCCTGGCTGGTTTCGGCCAGCAGGGAGGTGACACGGAGCTGGGTCCAGGAGATTGTCAACGCTTCCTTGGGGAGGGTATACTCTCCAACACCCTATAAAGAGGCGCTCGTGCGCCCCCTCCTCAAGAAGCCTTCCCTGGACCCAGCCGTACTTAATAACTATCGTCCAGTCTCCAACCTTCCCTTTATGGGGAAGGTGTTGAGAAAGTGGTGGCACTCCAGCTTCAATGGTCCTTGGAAGAAGCCGATTATCTAGGTCCCCAGCAGTCAGGTTTCAGGCCCGGTTACAGCACGGAAACTGCTTTGGTCGTGTTGATGGATGATCTCTGGCGGGCCCGGGACAGGGTTTTATCCTCTGTCCTGGTGCTTCTTGACCTCTCAGTGGCTTTCGATACCATCGACCATGGTATCCTTCTGCACCGGCTACGGGGGTTGGGGGTGGAAGGCACTGTTCTCCAGTGGTTCTCCTCCTACCTCTCCGGTCGGTCGCAGTCGGTGTTAGTGGGGGGCCAGAGGTCGACCCCGAGGTCTCTCCCTTGTGGGGTGCCTCAGGGGTCGGTCCTCTCCCCCCTGCTATTTAATATCTACATGAAACCTCTGGGTGAGATCATCCAAGGGCATGGGGTGAGGTATCATCAGTACGCTGATGATACCCAGCTTTACATCTCCACCACATATCCAGTCAACGAAGCAGTGGAAGTGATGTGCCGGTGTCTGGAGGCTGTTGGGGCCTGGATGGGTGTCAACAGACTCAAACTCAACCCTAATAAGACGGAGTGGCTGTGGGTTCTGCCTCCCAAGGACAATTCCATCTGTCCGTCCATCACCCGGGGGGGGAATTATTGACCCCCTCGGAGAGGGTCCGCAACTTGGGCGTCCTCCTCGATCCACAGCTCACATTAGAGAACCATCTTTCAGCTGTGGCGAGGGGGGCGTTTGCCCAGGTTCGCCTGGTGCACCAGTTGCGGCCCTATTTGGACTGGGACTCACTGCTCACAGTCACTCATGCCCTCATCACCTCGAGGTTCGACTACTGTAATGCTCTCTAGATGGGGCTACCTTTGAAAAGTGTTCGGAAACTTCAGATCGTGCAGAATGCAGCTGCGAGAGCAGTCATGGGCTTACCTAGGTATGCCCATGTTTCACCAACACTCCGCAGTCTGCATTGGTTGCCGATCAATTTCCGGTCACAATTCAAAGTGTTGGTTATGACCTTTAAAGCCCTTCATGGCATTGGACCAGAATATCTCCGAGACCGCCTTCTGCCGCACGAATCCCAGCGACCGATTAGGTCCCACAGAGTGGGCCTTCTCCGGGTCCCGTCAACTAAACAATGTCGGTTGGTGGGCCCCAGGGGAAGAGCCTTCTCTGTGGCGGCCCCGGCCCTCTGGAACCAACTCCCCCCAGAGATTAGAACTGCCCCTACTCTCCTTTCCTTTCGTAAGCTCCTTAAAACCCACCTTTGTCGTCAGGCATGGGGGAATTGAGACATCTCCCCCGGGCATATACAATTTATGCATGGTATGTTTGTATGTATGTTTGTTTAGTAAATGGGTTTTTTAAAAATATTTTAAACTATAATTTAGATTTGTCATGAATTGTTTTATTTTGTTGTGAGCCGCCCCGAGTCTACAGAGAGGGGCGGCATACAAATCTAAATAAAAAATAAATAAATAAATAAATAAATAAATAAATTATTGTTGTTGTTGTTGTTGTTGCTGCTGTTATTATTATTATTAATGTTAATACTACTACTACTACTACTAATAATACTACTGTTGTTGTTATTGCTGCTTCTGCTGCTGCTGCAATACCAATGGTGTTTATGACCCAACTAAATCCTTTTAGAAAGGATTTAATTTAGTTGTTGAAATTTATATTCATATAAAGAAAATCTAAAGCTACAAAGGGAAGTACATTGGAAATACGAAACCTCAGAAGACTTTTTAAAATGTATTTATTTAAAATATTTGCATAGATACTTATCTTAAAAGCAAACTCTGGCTGGCTTATAACCAAGAATAAAACTATAAAAACAAAACAATAAAAGAAATACTCCCCCGCAACCACCAGAAAAATGTGCCACCGAAGTCACATTCCCCTGATGCAGCCTAGCCTGCACAACCTGTCCTGCTCTAACCTTATCCCTTCCCAATATTGGGGGGCATAGCAGATCTTGAGTACTCTCCTGAAGGTTAAAAGGGTAGGGGTCAGGCTGTCATATTTTGAGGAATAGTATGCCATAAGTCAGGGTTTGGAACAGAAAAGGCATGCTTCCAATGACTTACAAGGAGCATGCATGCCCATCCTATCTGCTCTGGTGGGATAGGCAGTTAATGTCAGGATGAAACAAACTTAAAACTAAACAACTGTCATGCAAAGGATACCTCATTTCATTAAAGCAGAGAGTGCATGGAATGTATTTCAGAAGGTAACCTCCCCAGTTTTTCAGAGAGTAAAAAGAAACCGCCTTCTGCCGCACGAATCCCAGCGACCAATTAGGTCCCACAGAGTTGGTCTTCTCCGGGTCCCGTCAACTAAACAATGCCGTCTGGCGAGATCCAGGGGGAGAGCCTTCTCTGTGGCGGCCCCGACCCTCTGGAATCAGCTCCCTCCGGAGATTAGGACTGCCCCCACCCTCCTTGCCTTTCGCAAACTCCTCAAAACCAATCTTTGTTGTCAAGCTTGGGGGAACTGAGACATCTTCCCCTTGCCTATGTAGTTTCTGTGCACAACATGACTATGTATGTTTTTATTTAATGGGTTTTTTTAGATTTTTTATATGTATAATTGCTATTTTATATTTTAATTATTAGATTTGTCTCTATGTACCGTTTTTATCACTGTTGTGAGCCGCCCCAAGTCTACGGAGAGGGGAGGCATACAAATATAATAAATACAAAATACAAATACAAAAGGAAAGGGCAATCATTTTCAGACTTGTAAGATTCAATTAATGAAACTTTATTATAAAGATATTATACTATATTCATTGTTGTAATTCTTGTTTGAACTTTCTCATAGGGTTAACAAGCTCCCATGTTATGTTGGCTTTAAAGCAGAGGTGGGTTGTGGAACAGTGTGCTAGCCCCTGTGGCTCTGAGTACTAGCAGAGTCCAGGGCAATTCTGCTACTGCAGAATTGCATGTGTTTGGGCGCATTTTTTTCTGCATCTCCATGTGCAATTCTGTTACCTGCACAGCTGGACTCCGCTAGTACTCAGAGCTACGGGGGCGAGCACACATCACCATTCCACCTTAGCAGCCCACCTCTACTTTAAAGGTAACAATCAACCCCATTAATTGTATCTGGGAAGAAACTGTGAGACCACACAGCTTGTGCAACAGGATTATAATATGGTCAAAGCTATAGATAACAATACTGGGTGTGCCGCCGTATCCTGGAACAACTGTAGTTTCCAGGAGCTCTAATTGAGCAGGAGATGTGAGTTTATGAGGGCTCCCAAATTGCAAACAAACTCCATCCAGGGGAAAGATAGCATTTCACCAGACCCTGCAGATACAAAACTCCCAAGATTCCAACTTATGAAAAACAAAAACAAAAAAGAATATTACATTTATAAGTGGGAAGAAAACAGAACATACATACAATGCAACTGAAGTCCAAATAAATTAATTAGATTTTATAGGTAACCTTGCAATAAAACAGTTACAAAGTTCATGTTCCAAGATTGATGCAAAAGAATAAATCAATCAGAATAGAGCTAGAAGGGACTTTGAAGGTTTCCTAGTCCAACCCCTGCTCAAGCAGGACATCCTATATCATTTCAGATAGGTGGTTGTCCAGTCTTTTCTTAATAACCTCTAGTGATTAAGTACCTACAACTTCTGAAGGAAAACTGTTCCATTGGTTAATTGTCCTCACTGTTAGAAAGTTTCTCCTTAATTTCAAGTTGCTTCTCTCCTTGAATAGTCTCCATCCATTAATTTCCAAAAGAAGAGAAGATGGAAGAATTTTATGATCAGGGTCCATTTGAAATGACAGAATTTGTAAGCAATATAGGCTGCTTGTAGTTGGAGACTAGACTAACACAGCTAGAAAATAATGAAGAAAATGTATTTCAACTGCATGGACTAGAAAACTAAAATGAAGCAGAAAAACTGACTCATCAGTTTCTACCAAATATAAGCAGATGGAGGACACAAAGAACACAAATAAACCATGATATGATCAGTTATAACTGCAGGTATGAACAGGAGCTGTCTATAGAACAGATCACAACTGATCATATTTACAAGTCAAGTCAAGTGGAAGAAGTAAGCCAACCAGATTCCATGATGTTACCTTGACTATATCCACCATTTTCAAGGAGAACATCAACATTTCTTTGAAGTCTTGAACCTCATAGGGAACCAGAAGACTTACAAATGAAACCAAGGTTGCTACAATAAAAGTGGAAAGAGTATGCCAAAGATTAAGAAACAGAAGACAAAATTGTTCACGAGAATATATGGTAGAAATTGTCAAGAAGAGGAAAAAAACCAAAACAAAGAAAAAGATCTCAGAAATGAACTTAATATAGAACTTCAGAGGGCTGTTAGAAGACACAAGAAGTGATATTAATATATAAAATATATAAAAGACAGAAAGAGACACAGCAAATCAAAGAAAGTCTTCTAAAACATCTCTAAACTAAGGAGATTCCAGCCTTGAATAGATAAGGTTAAAAAAGCCAGTGTACTAAGATGTAAGGAATATAATTGAAATTATCTGTAAAAGAGATGTGAACATCCAAGATATCTTAGAAAATATTCGTAAATTACAAGAAGCTGTAGTACTAGAAGACAAAATTAAATCTAATTGAGTCATTACTAATTTGGAACATTACAGTAATTGATGAAACATTGACAGAAATATTGGATGCAAAAGAAAAAGGACCTATGCCAGATTCTAAGAACTGCTTTGGTAGGATGTGGTGTATTACTATATTTCACTAAGGAGAAAAAACATAGCTTTACTTTTTTTTTAAATGAAACCTTATCTTTTACCAGCAGCAGAAAGCAGCAGGAAGTCCGAGAACAGTTTTCCTCAGGGTAAAATTTGTCACTTTCGATAAAAACGTAGTTCGATTTTAAAGAAGGGTTTTTGGTTTGCAGCAAGATGTTACTTTTTGGAATGTAGTATGCTAATTACATTGTAGGTATTCTTTTCTAGTTGATATTATGAATATTTGACAAACCAATATGGTCTCATTTAGAAGCAAATTATTTTGAAATTATGGTTGTTATTGTCCATCAAGTAAATCCTGAGTTCAGGAAACTATGAGCAGTATCTTCAGAAGTGGTTTCGTCACTGCCTTCTTCCTAGGACTGAAAGAGAGAGAGAGAGAGAGAGAAGAAAGGAGGAGAGAGAAAAAGAGAACAAGAGAGAGAGAGAGGAAGCAAGAGACACAGAGAGCAAGAGAGACAGAGAGCAAGAGACAGAGCAAGAGACAGGGAGAGAGAGAGAGAGAGAGAGAGAGAGAGAAGAAAGGAGGAGAGAGAAAAAGAGAACAAGAGAGAGAGAGAAAGCAAAAGAGACAGAGAGCAAGAGACGGAGGGAGAGAGAAAGAGTGAGAAAAAGAGAGATAGGGAGGGAGAGAGCGAGAGCGAGCATAATCATCCAATCATCCTAAGCTTCCCAATGTATATTCATTCTTCTATCGGTATTTGGGAAACAAGACCTTGAACTGAACTGTGTTTTCATAAGCTGTACCACTGTATTTAGCCTGTATAAATTAGGTAACACAGTATTTTGCTTTTGCTGAATGTGGTCTGAAGCCTTCCATGAATACCTCATTTATCTGTTCAGACAGGCCACGACCTCATTTTCTCTTTCATTCAAGCTCCAAGTATTAAAAAAGTAATCTGAGCAATAAATGCTGTTTGCTACAAGACATACCATTGGTTGTTAAATGACAGCATTGTAAAGAAAAGACTTGATGTGACCAAAATGTTTGCAAGTATCGCCTTTTGAATACAGCATTCAGAATCCCCAAGTAGAATAGTTTTGGCAATGCTGGCTGGGCAATATTTCCCACTCTACTGAATGTCAGCTGGACCTCCAGCATGGGTTTCTGCTATCGGCTGCCATAGAAATGGGGAGAAATAGCATGGGCATTTGGAATGGGGAAGCGAGCTGGTGTCTAGTAGTCCCACAAGAGGTGAAATGGAGGTTTGTACTCATGACTTACGGCTCTGCTGAGTGGAATTGTTTATACTCTGTCAAGGTCAACCATCCTCAGACTCCAAATGTGAGAAATACCTGAAGAGGAGCTTTCTCATAACATCATATTGGATGTTAATCGAACTCTTGGTGCTAGACCTTGGGGAGAGGGATTTGGTGTCACTTTCAATGTGTAACCTTCACATAATTTTGAACTCTTCCTGGGCTTTGCAGAAGCTGCCTCAGTCCTAGGTGGGAGGGAAGGGACGCTGTGTGAGAGCATGGTTTGGGCTCTAGGAGTGGGATGTTTGCAGTAGCTGCCCAGCCTAAATTCAACCATCAGATCTGAACTTTAATTTTTAACTCTTCGATTGCAGCGCTGTGAAACCTTTGCCTGGAACAAAAGGGGAATGAACCACCTGGGCCCACAGAGAGGAGAAGGGAGAGGGAGGAACTTCATTGACAGCTTCTCTCAGCCTGTCATTACTTCAGTTATGTAGTGATTCCTAAAACAAGAATCCTTTATTCTTTTTTCAATGACCTATTTTAAGGAGCCTGAAGCTGCTGCTATAATGAAGTTAGGTAAGTGGCACAAAGGCAAAACAGACTGCTAAATTGGCCACACCCACCCAATCACATGACCACTTAGCTATGCCTGCCCACTCAGTCTGGCATCCCAACAGTCTGAGGGACCATGAATCAGGCCCCTGTTTAAAAAGTTTGAGGACCTCTGATCTAGTCCAACCCCCTGCCCTAACAGGAGACCCTATACCAGTGAGGGCGAACATTTTTTTCCTTGTGTGCTGAAAGAGAATGCACACATGCTATCACACATGTGCAAGTGCCCACATCCATAATTCAATGCCTAGGGAGGGCGAAAACAGCTCCCCTGCCCCCTGGAGGCCTACTGGAGGCTGGAAATGGCCTTTTCCCCAACTTCTGGTGGGCCCAGTAGGTTTGTGTTTTGCTGTCTCCAGGCCCCAACGGCTTCCCTGGAGCTAGGGGAGGGTAAAAAGCCCCACCCAGGCTCTCTGGAAGTCAAAAGTGTCCTCTGAGAGCCTCTGTGCGAGTCAAAAATCAGCTGGCTGGCACACACATGCATGTTGGAACTGAGCTAGGGCAACCGTGTTGGTTATGACCTATAAAGCCCTTCATGGCACCGGACCAGATTATCTCAGGGACCGCCTTCTGCTGCACAAATCCCAGCGACCAGTTAGCTCCCACAGAGTGGGTCCTGTCCGGGTCCCATCAACTAAACAATGCCGCTTGGCGGGACCCAGGGGAAGACCCTTCTCTGTGGCGGCCATGGCCCTCTGGAACCAACTCCCCCCAGAAATTAGAATTGCCCCCACCCTCCTTGCCTTTCGTAAGCTACTTAAAACCCACCTCTGCCGCCAGGCACGGGGGAATTGAGATACTCTTTCCCCCTAGGCCTTTACAATTTTATGCATGGTATGTCTGTATGTATGTTTGGTTTTTATATTAATGGGTTTTTAATCATTTTTAGTATTGGATTATTATTGTACGCTGTCTTATTATTGCTGTAAGCCGCCCCGAGTCTCCGGAGAGGGGCGGCATACAAATCAAATCAAATCAAATCAAATCAAATCAAGTCAAGTCAAGTCAAGTCAAGTCAAGTCAAATCAAATCAAATCAAATCAAATCAATAAACAGCTCGCATGCCAGCAGATATGGCTCCATATGCCACCTGTGGCACCCATGCTATGGGTTCGCCATCAGTTCCCTATACCATTTCTGACAGATTGCAGTCCAGCCTCCAATAATAAAGTTCTACAATTTCTGAAATAACATCAATACCCGGAAAGATGCAGAACGTAGCCTGAATTTCTTTCTCTAATGCAATATTAGGAACAAAAATACCTCCATAGGCTGTGGACAAAAATAATCTCCAAATCATCTCATTGTAATTCTGATTATGTCATGTACTAAGCAGAACTGGGCTTGGGGAAAAACATTTCCCCCCTCTATTAAATAGATTTGGGGGGATTTTCTTTCCTCCTTTTCAGGATATGGAATATTTGCGAAGCCAGATGCTATGCTTAAGATCATTCTACTTATATACAAGGTGCGTATGTTTTAGTGTATTCTATGAAATCATCCCTTTGTGCTATTGAAGATGGCCATCTGAATGAGACTTAACTGTGATTCCACCTTTATCCTTGGAACATCTGGGCATTTGGGATAAAACAGATTTAGCCAGTATTTGTCAATTGCCTCCTTTAAATAGCTTAAAGGCAAATTTAAATAGTGCAATATATTAAAAAGGCACAATGTTTTCTATTTCTTCAGCATTCATCCTCTCTCAATCTCTATTATATTATATTAGTATGAAATTAACAGAGCATCTCACAGACTGTTCTAAATAAGCACTAAGGTTTTAATCATTATCAACTTTGGGCATTGTATCTCTCCCTTCTTGCTTCCCAAAGTTGTCTTGTCTATCTTATATGATTGAATAAGACATATTATGTTTGCTCTTGCTGCATCCCAGAAATATAATTTGCAGCATTACAGAAGTAATGAAAGAGCCAAGTCAAGAGTAATATTAGCTGTTTAAATTTCAAAAACAACAACAACAAATAAATTATTGCACGAAAAGTATGTTTTACACAGAGTTATAAATACATAATTAGCTTAGTTATTGAAGTATTTATCAACATGGCTACCCATTAAAAACAGCAGAGAATTTTGTCCTTTTATTTATTTTTTCTTCCATTCATTTGTGTTTGAGTCTTGAAGACTGCCTGGATAAGTCAGGAGTTTTCAGAAGATTTCATTTTCTCCTTCTTAAGGCTGAGAGAACGTAGCCAGCCGAAGGTCGCCCAGTTGGCTTTATGTCTAAGGCAGAACTCACAGTCTCTCATTTTTTAGCTTTATCGTACAAACATTGAATTCAACAGTAAATATCAATCTTTAATTATAATAAATAATATTCTAGACAATGTTATTCACTCATATAAATATTGCATTAAAACCCCCCACTAAAATATATAATAAATTGCAGAAATAACAAGTTCTCAAACTACATCCTAAAATTAAATTGAAAAAAAATCCATCCAAGCACTCTGAAATAAAAAGGATGAAATGTACAAGTTTGACTAATGGAACTGTTTTTCCTTCAAGAAAAATCTATTTCAACTGCAATAAATTGCGTTAACATGAACCTTTCCATCATGATTTCATTTCAGCTATTATTTCACTGGCATCCTAACATAAGGATGGAAGACAGGTGCAAATCAATCAGAGGTAAGCATTTTGTTGTAAAATGGCTCTTCCTTCCTTTGTCTTTATTGCTTTGTACATCTGGACATCAAACTACTGAAGGTTAAATTAAATATCCTCAGACAATCAAGAATCTGAGCAGGGACTCCCTAAAATAAATTCTTTCCTACCCTACCAAAAGCAAATAACTTTCTCATTTCTCTTTACTGCAATATGAATAGGAAATATATTGTTTTATTTATTTATTTATTTACTTACTTACTTACTTACTTACTTACTTACTTATTTATTTATTTTTATTTTGTCCAATACATAATACACATTGAAGAGAATAGATATGTAATAATATAAATAAAGAAAAGAATAGAAGAAAAGATATAAAAGTATAGGTGAACATATTTGAAAGGAAGAAAAGATAAATGAGATAAGGAGAGACAATTGGACAGGGGACGAAAGGCACACTGGTGCACTTATGCACGCCCCTTACTGACCTCTAAGGAACCTGGATAGTCTAAGGGATAGTCGTGGATAGTCTAAGGGAAAAATGTTGGGGGTTAGGGGTTGACACTACTGAGTCAGGTAATGAGTTCCACGCTTCGACAACTCGGTTGCTGAAGTCATATTTTTTACTGTTAAGTTTGGAGCGGTTAATATTAAGTTTGAATCTGTTGCGTGCCCTTGTGTTGTTGCAATTGAAGCTGAAGTAGTCATTGACAGGTAGAACGTTGCAGCATATGATCTTGTGTATATTGTCTACCTTCTAGAATAAAGTTTATATCGGGGTGGGTTCTAACTTACCTCACTGCTGGTTCACTTCTTCCTGTGCTGTGTGGGTGCACGTGTGCTTTGGGGACACATTCACAATGCCAAAAACCAAGCTTCTATGCATGTGCAGAAGCCAAAAGTAAGATGCCAATATCTACTCTGCTGCCATTAAGCCGGTTCGAGGACGTAGGCAACCGGCAATCGTTCCTGGCTTGGCAGGCACAGGAAATTCCCGCTACAGGTTCTATAAAATCAGTCCGAACTGGGAGCAACCCACCTCTGATTTATATATGGGTTGGATTTTTTTTAAACATATGTAAGGTATTTATCTATAAGGTTTATAAATATATATTTAAACTGGCTTTATTTACCAGTTTTACTAATTCTCTATAACATCTGGCATCTCATTAGGAATAAAAGTTGAAAATACTTAATGTGTCCCTTGCTATACATTAAATATAATAAAACAAGATTGTAATCTTATGTATTACTACTCAGAAATAAACCAATAGAATTCAGTGAGCATATGCCTAAGTAAGTATTGAACTTTCAGTTTAATAGCCTATTTTTGCCCCAAGCTAGTATAACACCATGAAAAAAGACTCAGTTCCTAGTACTAATTATACGATTACAGCTTTTTTGTTTGTACACTCCTAGATCCACCCACAGTATGCTGTTCAAAGGAAGTATAGAATAGAAAGGCTCAAACTTTCCACAGTTTCCTTTGTCTGTAGTTGTCTGGAACATAGAAGGATCTACGTCAACCTGCATGTAACTTTTGAGCGAGTAAAAGATAGCATGGAAATTATATTCTTCCAATGTCCCAAAGATGCTTTTTCAAAAGGCAACTGGATTTTCTGGTTTTTCTTTGAACATGTTTCACTTTTTTATCTAAGAAGCTTCTTCAGCTCTGACTGGATGGTGGTGAATAGAAGGATTTATACTCCTTGCAGATGGCTGGTCATTTGCATTCTTTTAAAGAGTTGTTGAGGCCACCTGGAGGTATATCTGTGCCATCAGGGTCACCTGAGTAGTGCAAAATGGGTGTGGAAGCCTTCTTGGTACTGTTGAAAGAACTGTGACTCTGACGACAAACTTCCAGGTGGCCTCAGTGACTCTCTAAAACTCTAGTTCCCAACCTGGAGCCTATGCCCCATGTGGGGGGCAATTTGATTCTTAATAGGGGCAATTTTAACTTTGTTTAAACTAAGTTAATGGCCTTTTAGGTTTCTTCCACATGAGTAAGAGTTCACTTTTTGAATAGTAGGAATTATACGTCATGGTGGGGGATCACATTTTAGAGATGCTAAGGTGGGTCATGGGCAAAAAAAAGTTGGGAACTATTTCTCTAAAAGAATGCAAATAACTGTCTGCAAGGAGTATAAATCCTTCCATTCACCACCATCCAGTCTGAGCTGAAGAACCTTGTTGGATGAGAATGGAAAATTATTTAAAGAAAGACCAGAAAGTCCAATTGCCTTTTGACGTGGATAACTGAGAATCCTCATAGACCTATATTTTTTCAAAGTTCAAACTGTTCAAACCGATGGGGAAAAAAACTACTCAAAAGCTGTTTCTCACCAATTTCATCTTTGTAGATATAAATAATTAACCTATGTTAGCACTTCCCAAGAGAATAGTGGAAAATACATTCTTTATAAATAGAATTGAAAATATTTTTAGCTTTCCATTCTTTCAGTATCCATTAGCCCTTTCAAAACCTGCTTTTGGATGCTTCATTACAAAAATACTTGGGATGCATTTTTAACTCTTGGCAACAATCATAAAACAAAATTTAGAGATAGCTATAAAAAACTTAGCTCAGAACAATAAACTGATCAAGGACATGCTATGAATAGGTAGTATTAGGCTTAAACTTATCTTACTTTTTTGCAGCAGAGGACTGAGAAATCAAGTAACAATTATTGATTAAAATATATAATATGTGGTCATGCTTAGTTTGAACAAAGTTGGTAAGTCAGAATGGATAGATTCGCATATCATGCTCAGCATCAGTTATGGTTTACTAATCATATTTGGTTAAATTTTTAAATAGTATTTAAGGCAAAGCAAACAAATGCATGATGACTTACTACAACATGTAAGCCCAACTAACATGGTGGGTAAAAAAGTGGGAATTTGTTGATATGCCCTGACTTGGTGAATTAATACATATTCAACCAAAAGTATTTGCTTTAACATTTAAGAATTGGAAAGCAGGGCAACTGCGATAAGAAAAAGTTATATAAACTGCATCAACTGGATTGCTTTCACTTTAAAATCCAATTTCTGTCCCTGGATGTTAAGTCAGAGATTATTTTGACATACTTTCCTGGGCTAATCATTGAATAAATATGTTAGTTTGGGGGTGATTTTCCTCCTCCATATGTTTTTTTTTGTAATCTAAAGTTTGACTACTTTTTTTAACCCTTATAAGCTACCCAAAGTAATTGGTGAATTACGGTACTTAGAAATCAGCCTTAGAAATCTAATAAACAATTAAGAAATTCTTACAAGCGGAGTAGAGCGTTCGGATACTTATTTAGTTACAATGTAGCCAAAGTATATATGAGGAGGGTACTTGTGTTTATTAAAATAATCATCATAGTATGTTATGGAATGTACTCTGAATTCCCAGGTAGAGAGTGTATTTCAGAGAATTAAGTAGCAATTCAATTCGGATAGTTTGTGTGAAGGAAAGAGGCTGAAAACAGACCCTCCCCAATAGTTCCCAGAATATATGTTTCATGTACAGTAGGTACTACTTTCCTTCAATTGGACAAAGATTCTGTCTACTTGGAAGAATCACTACCATATTTTTCGGAGTATAAGACGCACCTTTTTCCTCCCTAAAAGAGGCTAATAATTTGGGTGCGTCTTATAATCTGAATGTAGCTTTTTTTCCAGCCCTAACTAGCTGCTAATAATCTTCCCAGCTCTTACCTTGCAGGCTCTTTCATTGTTTCTCTCTGCGAAGAATGTTTTTCAAGCCCTAAGTTTTTGCAGAGTTTTTTTCATTGCTCTAACTTGTTCTGAATAAGTTTCTTTCCATCCCTAACCAGGTGCTAATGATGTTCCCAGCTCTTACCGGCTTGCCAGTTCTTTCATTGTTTCTCTCTGCTATGAATGTTTTCCAAAGCCTGTCTTTGTAGAGCTTTTTTTCATTCTCTACTTGCTCCGAATGTTTTTTTCCAGCCCTAACCAGGTGCTAATAATATTCCCAGCACTTACTGGCTTGCAAGCTCTTTCATTGTTACTCTCGGCAAAGAATATTTTCCAAGTCCTAAGTCTTTGCAGGGTTTGTTTCATTTCTCTACTTGCTCCGAATGTTTCTTTCCGGTGCTAATGATGTTCCCAGCTCTTACTAGCTTGCAAGCTCTTTCATTGTTACTCTCTCCAAATAAGGATTGTTTTAAAGCCCTAACCAGGGGAAAAATAATGTGCTGAAGCTGACCAGACTAACGACGCTAGCCAGATGAATATCTGATAAGCAGATTATTTTCCCTATTTTCCTCCCAAAAAACTAAGGTGCGTCTTATACTGCTGTGCATCTTATACTCCAAAAAATATGGTACGTGTTTTTCTTGCATTTTGCAGCCTAACATTCTAGGTGAATTCAGTGTCCATGGCTTCCTTACTTCAGAATGGAATGGAATGGGATGGAATGGAATAGGAATAGAATAGACAGAGTTGGAAGGGACCTTGGAGGCCTTTTAGTCCAACCCCCTACTTAGACAGGAAATTCTACACTACTTCAGACAAAAGGTTATACAACATCTTCTTAAAAACTTCCAGTGATGGAGCATTAACAACGTCTAGATGCAAGCTGTTCCATGGATTAATTGTTCTGTCAGGAAATTTCTCCTTAGTTCTAAGTTGCTTCTCTCGTTGTTTAATTTCCACCCATTGCTTCTTGTTCTACCCTCAGGTAGAACAAGGGCGTACATAAGCGCACTAGAACAAGGGCGTACATAAGCGCATTAGAGTGCCTTCCGTCCCCTGTCCTATAGTCTCTCCTATATCTCGTATTTATTCTCTACTATATCCTCTATAACATTCATTGTATATTATTGTGTATTGGACAAAATAAATAAATAAATAAATAAATTTTGGAGAATAGTTTGACTCCCTCTCCTTTGTGGCAACCCCTGAGATATTGTAACATTGCTATCATGTCTCCCCTAGTCCTTCTTTTCATTAAACTAGACATACCCAATTCCTGCAACCATTCTTCATATGTTTTAGCCTCCAGTCCCCTAATCATTAATTAGATCTCAAGGAAAAATATAATGCAAAATAAAAGTGGTCTTTTTAAGGTCAGGAAGTGCAGGCGACAAGAGAGATGACAGTGAAGTATGTCACAAAATAATTTTTACACCGTTTTCATAACTTCAAAGTGCATCACAAAAAATAAGAAGTCATCTGATGTAATAAAAACACAGAAGACCCCACCCCACCCCATGGAAGGAAAAAACAATACTTTTGGAAGCCAGATTTAGGCACCATATTTCATTTTAGCTCAAAACTGTTCTCCCCATCTGCTTTTTCATACTCAAATATTTTATTTATAAACGATTCATATCTCCCACATGAAGTCAGGCATGAGAGCACCTTTTAGTAAGTATAACAGAAACATTAAGAGAAAGATTAAAACATAATCCTAGATTTCTGTATCTTTTCTCCTGGGAGAAAAAACCTACACTGCAAAGGGTAATCGGTTTATTTGGATTTAGACATTGTAAGAAGTCACTATTAGTTTAAAACATAAAAGGAGGAAAAGGAATGCCTCCCATCTCCATATATGACAAACTCTAAAGCTATAATTTCTTATCAATATGGTCAAATATGAGAGATAGACATCAATATATTTGAAAAAATGTTGATTTGGTGTTAAATCCAAGCTTATCCCATGGAACTTGTAGCTTTGAATCTTAGTTTGCAATTTTCCTTTTTTGGCTTCTCTTTGAATACAAGTTATTCTGTATGGTTCCTTTGACACTACCTTAAACTGTGGCTCAATTCCCAATAATAGTATAGATTTGCTGCTAGTTTCATTTTTGTACTGAAGGTGTTTGCTAGGTCAGAAAGGGCCAGTAAAGAAACGGGTTTAAATAAAAAATAGTTAATGCCAAATAGATTAGATTAGATTAGATTTATTGGATTTATATGCCGCCCCTCTCTGCAAACTCGGGGCGGCTCACAACAATAATAAAAACAGTACATAGTAACAAATCCAATTTCCACCAATCTAATTACAATTTTAAATTTAAAAATTCATAAAACAATCCAAATATATATAAAAAAAACAGGCACACAGTCAATCAATCAAACGGGAAAACAACATGGGCAAGGGGGAGATGTTTTAGTTCTCCCATGCTTGACGACAGAGGTGGGTTTTAAGGAGTTTACGAAAGGCAGGGAGGGTGGATGCAGTCATAATCTCAGGGGGGAGCTGGCTCCAGAGGGTCGGAGCCCCCACAGAGAAGGCTCTTCCCCTGGGTCCCGCCAGACGACATAATAGTATAGAATAAGGGAATAAAAAGACTTTAAAAACTCTTATCTCAAAAATGATCAGTCTCTTAAAAAATGAAAGGACAGTTGGTTTCCTTGGTGATTATTCCAATGTAAATCCTTTCATAAAACAGTTGCCTTTGGTATTGCTGGTGATGTTAGAATTCTCAGTGTCCATCTTTGCTTAGAAATAAATAAGTAAATTAATACATTATTCCTAAAGAAAAAAATGTGTCCCAAGTAGATCTGATTCTCAAATCACATGATTTATTGTAGAATTGCTCTCTTTATTTCTATAGAGATGTTTTTTTGAAGGTTGTGGAATCTTACTGACATGGGGTAAAACTATATTGGTTGCCAACACATATGCTTCATTATTTATAAAATCAAAAATAGCTATCTGTCTCACTGGAATGGAAGAAAAGATAAAGAACTATGACTTGTGTTTTACTGAAGTACAGGATAAATGTTCAACACAGTGTGGGAACAGTGTACGTTTGGATGAAATGCCAGAAATCTATTAATAGAAAAATATACTCATTTGCTTGTCTTGAAAACAAATGAAGCAGGTTAGATGCCATGCATCATTGCTGTGCCCAATCAATATTTACATAAATTGGTCATAATCACTATTTTTATTTCACACGACAAAATTCTTAATTCAAAGGAATCCATATGTTTACACTAGAAAGCTTTGCTAACTTGGTTGTCTACTTCCATATTGCATAGTCATTGCACATTTATTAGAATGAATAACATTAATTAGAATTCTTTGTTCTTTTTCATACTAATGTGTTAGCAAAGAAACATTCCATGCATTCTAGTTCAATGCTTTTCAATTTTATTTCCATTCATTTTATTTTTTTCCTCTGGGAGTGTAAATTACTTTTTAATAACTAGAGTTCAGTAAAACTACAGAACTTATATATGAATTGTTCAAAACAGTTCCATGGCCTCTGAAAGGAATTGTGCCATGGCAACATGCACAATAAAGCAGCTTCTTAGTTCCAAAATGTGTTTACTACATACAATGATTGTTGTAAAGATACATTCAATGTTGATAACTCTTCATGATGATCTCATGTTTCGATTGGTTCTTTCAGATCTTGAATTCATAAAGTGGTTCTTGCATTTGCTATTCAGTAGAATAAGTCACCAGGTTGTTAAGATTACTAGACTTCTAGATCTGGTCTGCAAAAATTTAGATAACTACTGTTTTCTGGATAGCTAGAAAACCCTGCTCTATAGGGGTTACCCAGGTGCAGCCCAGATATTATAGTTTGCATGGACAATAATTCTGTCCATTCCAGAACGTATACAAATATTGTAAAGACACATTTAGTCAGGACAGAAGAAAGACGAGAAAGAAAGCAGGGTTTTAAAAAGCAATTTGGAGGGGAAAGGAAAAATTAAAAGGGTTTTCAATAGAAAAACAAAGATGTAATCTCAGTACAGAAGGTAAGTTGTATTACATGTATAAGGTTAAAAATAAAGAAAATGAATTTCAATTTGGGTGAAAGTCTAAGGTCACATGAGCAAGGCATATTAAAAAGAATAGTAGAATACATATGAATTTCTGTCTTAATCTCTTTTCCTTCTTCCAAGTGGATTATATTAAACAAATTTTAGTACAATGAAAGTTGAGAAATATAAGATTGATTTTATCTTAGATGTAAGATTCCTGCGACTGGGTTGGCCTGAAAATTGGAAAAAAAATGAAATAAGGGAAAACTGAAGACATATTTGTTTGTACACAAATATTTATTTGGGTGTTTAGAACTTTCTCTTCTTGCATTCTCTGCTCTCCTCAAGTCTATATATTTTCATATTTGGGAAGAGATCCAGAGGCCGATACAAGCTTGATGGATTTCACTGGAAACTCCCCTTAGCTATATATTTTATCATCTCCATCACAGAGCGATCATAAAGGTTTTCCCTGCCTAGGTCTTTCCCTCTCTGCTTTGTTTTCATTGCATCTCTCACTGATCTGATGGGGGTAGGTGGGGGGAGAACAGTAGCATAGCTGATAGATGTGTCTATTAGGCATTTCCAAGGAACTTCAGCCAGATCATTAAACCTGTTTGATGACATTGTTTTTCTCTTCACACATTAACAGTATCCTTCATGAATGTACAATTAAAATAGTATCTTCCATGAGTGCACAATTAAAATTTACCAAGCCTTTACTCATAAAGTACATAGGAAAGTATATATATAGAAAAAGAAGAAGAAAAATGCTACAGAAAAATAACATTCTCTATTCAGCTGTAACAGACGTGATTTTTTACCATATTGTCTCTAATTCGACAAACAACACTAATGCAAACAGTGAACATTAATTATTTTTAAAGAACCCACATAATTCAAACATGTCATAAAAAGGAAGATTGTTGCAAGATATTGAAGGTGTGATCTTGAAAGCATCTAGTCTTCCTAATATGCCAACATAAACACATATTGGAAAAATAATAGTCACTAGAAAAGGCCTTGATACTTGGAAAATTAAAGGCAATTGAGAAAGGCTGGAAGGAAACAGGAGGGCTAGACATTGTCATTGTTGGTACAAGCATAATCTTATAGGAACTCAAAGAAGCAACTGCTCACAGGTCTTAGGCTGAACCTAAGGGCCTGATCCATAAAGTTACAATCCTCAGGAGTTGGTAGACAGTCAGCATTTAGTCACCAAAAGCAAGTAAGGTTGGAGTCAGGTGACAAGAGACTTTAACCTGGATAGGTGCCCAACCTCAAAATGTGTACAGCTACTGATGGCCTCCTTGAGAAGGAAACGTGCCAATACCTTTAATAAAGACACAGCTGCCCTTAATGAAGAACCGTAGCTAGTGAATATCCCTCTGTTGGAAACAACTCTTTGACCCTGGACTTTCTTTTCTTATGCCTTGCTTTCTGTTATGCTCCTTGACTCTTGGATTGGTTGAATGCTCTCTCTGCTATTAACTTCTGGAATGTCATATATCTTCTTCTCAGCAGCTCCCTTTCCCCATTTTTTTGAACCCGCACTAGATTGTCTTCTACAGCTTCACTCTGGCCACCCATACAACATCTTGCTGTCTTCCTATGGCTTGCATCTGTATGACTTGTAACTATCTGAAGTACTTTGTAACTATCTGAAGTACTTCTTGTCAATAAACTGACTTGTAACTAGCTTGGGTATGCTTTCTCAGCCCAAAACAATACATTAACTTCGGATGACATACATGCAGAAAGGAAAGATTTAACTGAAATGCTTATATAAAGCACTATTGAAAAGAATATTTAGGGCAAAGACTATATAAAATTTTACAGGGTGTGTTCCAAAAGTAATGCAGTTTTTTTAAAGTAATTTATTGAACAGATTTGCACAAACACTTAAAATTATTCAAAATACTGTCCTTGGGCCTCTCGCAAGGTCTTCGTCACGGCTGATTGGATCTCTTCTATGGACGAAAAACTAGTTACTTTCAGAGCTGGGAACAAAAAAAAGTCTGCTGGGGCGACATCAGGACTATAGGGAGTGTGGGGTGGGGCAGCGTTGGCACCTGGTGTTTGGCCAGGAACTCGTGGATTTGTAGCGCATTGTGGCAAGGTGCGTTTTTCGTCTATAGAAGAGATCCAATCAGCCATGACGAAGACCTTGCGAGAGATCTCTGAAGACACCTTCCAGGACGCGTACTGGTCATGGCAGAGTCGCTGGAAAAAATGTGTAGAGGCCCAAGGACAGTACTTTGAAGAATTTTAAGTGTTTGTGCAAATCTGTTCAATAAATTAGTTTTTTTTTTAAATTGTATTACTTTTGGAACGCACCCTGTATACATTTGTAAATTTATATGTCTTTGTAAATAGAAAAATATTTCATAAGTATAAACATTTCCAAGTAAATTCTTATAATATTTCAGCATTTTGCAGTAGATTACAAGAGTGTGTGTAAAATAATATTAAAATATTTCAAGATTTGGCAGTTGTGGAGGATTTTATTTCCTGTTTCTATTTTAAACATATTTAAAAATCGCTATTTAATTTGAGATCCTGTAAATACCAATAAGAGCTATTGCCACATAGTCATATGATTAATTACAACTGTTTAGTACTCCAGTTTTAAGTTCAATTATAGTTGTTTGGAACTTACAGTGCAAATATGGCTGTGGTCTGTAACTTTTAAAAGCAACTGCATTGTTTCTTGGCTTTGGCATCACTACATACACCGAAGTATATTTTATTAATGCTTGCTGTAGAGTTATTGCTTTAAGTTGCATTTAAGTGGCAGATGGCATGAAATGTATGACAATGAAAAAAAATTATTAAAAACTTCGAGATCTTGTACATCCAACCCATCAAGCACAAATCAATTATTACTACATTATCACATGCATACATTATAATATCATAGGAAAGCAGAGACACACATCGTTTTTCTAACCCTTTCTACTTTTTATTGAAAAAAACATATATTTTTGCTTTTAGTTTTAATAATGTGTGCCATTTGCCTTTCAATACTTCACAGAATTTGTGCATGCAAAATCACAGTATCCAATATTTTATGCAGAGTAGTTGACACAAAATGCAACATCTTTGTCCCGTTTTGAAGATCAAGTATAAAAATTTGTAAAATTTGGATTGTACTGACCGAAATACACTTGCATTTTTTAACAATTGAGTTTAATTAACACTGATTAAATAAGATTTTTTTAAAGTGCGAAAGTGTAAGCACACATTCCTATTAATGTAAAGGTGAAAAGGGATGGGTGCACAGCACATATATGCATATATTATACATGCCATAAGCTATAATAAGCGCTATAAATATTTAACACTAGATTTTTCTTTGCTTTATTCAAGTATAAGATAAAATGGTGACTGCAATTGCCATCACAGCCTAGTTTCAAACATACCGTACTTTGCATTGTTTTGGATAGCAAATTTAGCCAGGGAAGAATGCCTGGATCATATCTTACTCATAAGATGCATTTTACATTTGGTTCCAATTGTTTATTATACTTTTTCGTATGTAATGTGATGTGAAATATGTTGGAAATGTAAAAAAAACAATTGGAACGTACTATCATTGCTGGTGGACATGTCCAATAGCAAAAAAATACTGGAGGAAAATTAAACTATATTTAGAACAAATCGCAAAATAAACCATTCACTTAAAGCCTGAAATGTTCCTAATAGGAATATGTAAACAAAAACTTAAAAAAGAAGACAGATACCTAATTTTGCATATCCTGACCGCAGCCAGAATACTATATGCCCAATACTGGAAGGAAAATAATACCCCATTTACCTTACACTTCATAAATAAAATACATGAATGTGCAGAACTAACTAAAATGACCTATGAACTGCAAGACAGAGACACATCAGACGATGGTATAATTGGCTGAAACATTACAAATATTCCAAATATTCGCAATGTAGCGGTCAACAATATAGTTGACAAATCAATAGTAAATAAAGATCTTTGGATGGTATCATTACAATTCTATGGAGTTTAAATTTGACTATATAAGTTCCAAATATAAGAAAAATAAGAATGAAAATGTAAATTATGTTAATCTCAATTTATATATGTTATCCGTACTTAGTGATAAATTGCCATATATTAACTTGATATATTCATTAAAATCACTTTTTATAGTCACAGCATTAAGTTTTTACTTTTGTGATGTGTACCACCTATAGTTCACATGTTGGAAATGCTCATTTAATGTTTTGTTATGTCTTATGTGTTATGTTTGTTTGTTTTTTCTTTTTTTATAATCAATAAAAATATATTTTTTTAAAGATGCATTTTACAATATGCTAGATGCAAAAGATGGTTGTCAAATTAGTGTTTTCAGTAATTTGTTCAATTGTGTGCCCACTTGCTTGTTTTTGTTTTTAATTATTATGATTAAAATTTATGAAGAAAATATCCAATGATTGGAATGAGTGAAATTAATTAAAACTTTTTTATTGAAGTAAAAATAAGAAAAATGGAACCCCTAAATGTATAACTGTTGTGGTTATAACTGTTGTGAAGAACATATAACACTGCATAATCTTTACAGTGGAATTTGTGCTTAGTTCCATAGAATTTGTCATAAGTATATATAACATTTAAAAAAAATATTAAAATTGTATTATTCTGTAGAGGAGTTGGTGGTGAAGCTCTATACTTATATTGACTTCTCTACAATATTATATATGTCCGGACTGTTTTCTAGATCTTCATTATAGCCCAGATAACAGTTATCTTTTAGTTTTACTTGGCAGTGAACATAACTAGAATACCAGGCAACTACTAATCAATAGCCTCCCTACCCTTATACCCTGAGAGTATCTTAAATTCAACATAGGTGGTCATTGAGAGTCTGGGATCCTGTTTAACAATCTTTTATGCCCTGAATTAGGGATGGAGGGATGAAGCTGGTTTGGACAACAGAGAGCTGAAGATACTAGAAGAGAGCAAAGTGGTAATCAACTCTGAGACCCCATAAGCTCTCCTCAAGCAGAGGTTGAGAGGTTACTTTATTTAAATTTGAAAAAGAGAAAAGTAATTTGCCAATCTGGCCAGTTCTATATATGAACAAAGAGATAATGACAACTTGTCCTTTGCCTAAGGCCACAAAATATCTTGATTCCTAGCTGAGTCACAGCACATTGTTAGGTGAATACATAAAGTAAATATAAAACTCAAGAACTTTGGCATAACCTTGGAATACTTAGAAATACCATCAGGCTGTCCGTATTATTAGGAAATGGTAAGTGATAGCTAAACATTAAATCAAATATTTATGAACGGGTGCTAAATGAAGATGAAATGTACCCATATTCCTAAATTTTCACATACTAATGGAAGCCAAAGAAATTTGAACAGACATACTGGTTCCTTTAAAGGCAAAGATAGTGATGCACCGACATTGCTATTAAAAGGGAATGTGAAATTATATAATTCTGATTGTGAATCAAGATGCAATGCTTGCCCTTCTCTTTACCAACATTAATCAACCTCTAGCCAATAATTTTGCTTATTCACGGACAATTTATTCAATTAAATATCATTTATATAATTAAATATCATTTTATTTAAGCATTTTATCATTGACTGAGACCAATTCTATGATAGAAACATAGAAGATTGACTGCAGAAAAAGACCTCATGGTCCATCTAGTGTGCCCTTATACTATTTCCTGTATTTTATTTTAGGATGGATATATGTTTATCCCGGGCATATTTAAATTCAGTTACTGTGGATTTACCAACCACGTCTGCTGGAAGTTTGTTCCAAGCATCTACTACTCTTTCAGTAAAATAATATTTTCTCACATTGCTTCTGATGTTTCCCCCAACTAACCTAAGATTGTGTCCCCTTGTTCTTGTGTTCACTTTCCTATTAAAAACACTTCCCTGTTTATTGAACCCTTTAACATATTTAAATATTTTGATCATGTCCCCCCTTTCCCTTCTATCCTCCAGACTATACAGATTGAAAATATAGAGCAAGGAAAAGCCACTTCCATGACTTTTACTTTTAAATGTAATGTGTACATTTCTTCAGAAGTAATTCCTTGTTTTACTCTATATTCTGAAAAGAGACAGTTTTCTATTTAAGATACATTTTAAAATATTTTTTTCTACATTTTGATCTTTGTCTGCTTTTTAAGCACAATCTTCACTTCTGTATTTCTCATGCCTTCTTTATATCCCAGTGCCTATTTGTATAGTATTCATTAATTTCTTTTCATACTGACATATCGGGTAATGCACTTAATTTACCTACTCATCTTGAAACTGCAGAATGGAAAGCATGTGTTTGGATACGGCTCGGTCGGGTAGCAACAGTCGCTTGGGGCTACAAAATGCTAAAAATAGCTTGCTCTTTGCAGCAACTCAGGTATGAAAGAGTCAGACCATTCATAATAACTGCAATTAAAAGCACCTAATGGGATGGAAATTCTCCTTCCTTTGCAATGCCAATTTCATTTTAAATGACAAAGACTCCACAGTCATTTTTTAAACACACACAACAGACAGCATTTCTTTAAAGCTGTTTGGATCCACAGCACATGAAAGACTAAAAATAGATGGTTAATCAGAACAAAACAACGTTATAATCTGAGTGTGTATTTCAGCCAATGCAGACTCAGAATAAGCAGTTTTCAAAGCAATATTTTGCAGCCAGGATCAATTAACTTTCATCAAATCATTGGGCCACTTTTTATACAATTCTGTTACAATCCTTTGTTTGAGAGTTTCCCTAGTCTAATGTCCTTTTAATAAATTGACTTCTGGGAACTGAGGACCCACAAATGAAAGTCACCAGATTAGAGAAATCTGCTTTAAAATTTACAAAATAACTATTGGAAAGATTAGGAAGGGGTAGAAACATTGTGGTAAAGAACATGCAAGGTTCAGCTACTTACATCACTATTTAAAATGATTTCAGAACACTGTGCTATTCTAACTCCTTAGAATACAAGCCATTTAATAAATCAAAGTGGCAAAGTCAATGCAAACTAAAAAAGTATTCATGTATTTATTTGTATAATCAGAAACTTTCCTTTATCAAAAAAAGGAAACAAAAAAAATTAATCTTATAAATCCAAAATGCAATAAAAATGTTTGCAGCCTTAAGCGTTAAGCATTAAGAGACAAATAGCATTAAGAGACAAGTAGGGCACTAAAAATAATACACAACCTAATGATCAACCTAAATTATTAAAATAAGCAGAAGAATTGATGATTTGCCCAGGTAAAGACATTTATTAAGAAGATCTATATAGTCATTTGAAATATAATGGTTCATATTACAGTACAAGTTAAATGTGATAGGTGCATGACGGTTCCCAATTTGAATGACTTTAAAAATAAATTGGACAAGTTTATCTCTAAATACAGTTATTGAGGAACATTAAAAGGGTGCTATTTTTCATAGATTACAGTAAGAACAGAATGCTGAATTAAATTTGATCTGACGGACTATGACCTTTTGCATATTTTTTGACTGTTCAGATACACGGCCAATCAAAATGATGAATACTGTAAATGTACTGAAAGATAGACTCAGTATATGCTTCATAGAGCATGTGACCTTCAAAAATTAGAAAAAGCCATTTATTTATTTATTTATTTATTATTTATTTATTATTTAGATTTGTATGCCGCCCCTCTCCGCGGACTCGGGGCGGCTCACAACAAGACACAACAAATCGTAACAAATCCAAATAAATTTAAATATTTAAAAAAAGTTTAAAAAGAACCCCAATATACTAACAAGCACACACACAAACATACCATGCATAAATTGTACATGCCCGGGGGAGGTGTTTCAGTTCCCCCATGCCTGATGGCAAAGGTGGGTTTTAAGGAGTTTACGGAAGGTAGGGAGAGTAGGGGCAGTTCTAATCTCTGGGGGGAGTTGGTTCCAGAGAGTCGGGGCCGCCACAGAGAAGGCTCTTCCCCTGGGGCCCACCAACCGACATTGTTTAGTTGATGGGACCCGGAGAAGGCCCACTCTGTGGGACCTAATCGGTCGCTGGGATTCGTGCGGCAGGAGGCGGTCTCGGAGATCTAGGTTGATCATTTGTTCTACAGTTCAGGTAAATTGCTGGTACATTATTTTCACCATTAGCAGATACGCTGTCTCCAAAATTTTGCTTATAAATTATCTACAGTATATCTATGAGAGATAAGGCTAATTGGGTTAAACCACATCATGATTTAATTCAGCTCCGATATGAATCTAAACTCTCTGTAAAACTAAAACAAAAGAACATTATGCTATCCTTGAATACAGATTGCACATTAGATATTTATAACATTGACATAATCACAGTATATATTATTCTCTACATACATACTGAAAAAATAATTTTATCTGAGAGAATGCCTTATCATGTGAATAGAAGAAAACGTCTATTTTTTTCTATAATTAATGCATTAGAAAAGCCAATGCACAATTGTCTATTGTCTATTTATTAAGTATTTTTAGTTTTTAGGTTATTTGTTTTTTATGTTTCCCTTGATTTCATCATTAAATACAGGGTCGCCCAGAAAGTAATGCACCACATTTTTCCTTCAACAATTATTTATTGAACACAATGAAACTTACACACAAGAAAGAATGATGTGTCTTCTACACTCCCTATTTTTCCACATAGTCTCCAACCTGTTCTATGGCCTTCCTCCAGTGAGACACAAGGGCATGTATGACCTGTCGATACCACTCCTTGTTCTGGTCATGAAGCCATTTCTGCACTGTGCGAATCACTTCTTTGTCTTCTAACGGCCTCACCCTCTTTGCCCAGCGACTAACCATATTTCTGACGACTGCAGATTCTCCATAACCTGTACACAAATGTTTGTAAATGTTCCCAACAGTTTCTTTCTCCGTAGTGAGAAATTCAATGATGACATGCTGCTTGTAACGTACATCACTTACAGACGCCATTTCGAAACACTGCTGCAGCTACGCTATCTGTCTGAAGAAATGCAAAATTTTCACATGCACTCCTGGCAATTCAAATAATGTACAGTGATCCCCTGCTCATTGCGAGGGTTCCGTTCCAGGATCCCCCGCAACGAGCTGGTTTTCGCGAAGTAGCGCTGCGGAAGTAAAAACACCATCTGCGCATGCGCAGATGGTGTTTTTACTCCCGCAGCGCTAGCGAGGAGCCGAAGATTGGGGGCGGCGCGGCTGTTTTAAAACGTCGCCGCCGGCATGGGTAGATGGCGCCGGGCAGATCAGCTGCTGGGCGGCTTTCCTAGGTCTTCCCCCTCTTGGCGGGCATCAGCGAGGAGTTTCCCCACCGCCCACGCAAACTCCTCGCTGCTGCCGCTTCGCTCGGGCCGCTTCCCAGCTGAGTACTCAGCTGGGAAGCGGCCCGAGCGAACGGCGTGGGCGGGAGAAGGGCGCGCGAGCCGCGGGCGCGCGGGCAGGCAGGCTGCGGACAAGCCGTTCGCTCGGGCCGCTTCCCAGCTGAGTACTCAGCTGGGAAGCGGCCCGAGCGAAGCGGCAGCAGCGAGGAGTTTGCGTGGGCGGTGGGGAAACTCCTCGCTGATGCCCGCCAAGAGGTGGAAGACCTAGGGAAGCCGCCCAGCAGCTGATCTGCCCGGCGCCATCTACGCATGCGTGCCCATAGAAAAAAAGGGCACGCATGTGCAGATGGTGTTCTGACTTCCGGGTTCAAAAATCGCAAATTAGCCTGTTCGCAATGGTCGGGGACGCAATAACCGGGGGATCACTGTATATCTAAAATTTCACATTTGTACCATTACTGTAGGCTGAGAAAAAAAATGTGGTGCATTTCTTTCTGGCCGACCCTCATATAACATACATAGGAACAGTGCAAAATGCTTCAGGGAGTGAATTATTCATTGAAAATCCAATATTTCTTTCTAGGACTAGAATGCAAGAATAAATTATCACATACAGGAATAATATATTAGACCCCTAGGCAGAGCCAATTCATATCATTTCTAAGCCTTACGTAACTGTAATCCCTAAAAATAATATTTTCTCCATCTCAATCTAACATGACAAACACCAGCCAGATGCTCACAGGTGAGAAAGATAGATTACATGAGCCAATAGTAGGGAGAAAGGGAGGAGTCTCTGATATGAAGTGATACCTGTTCTTCCTATATTTAAAAACAAATACCCATGTTTTTGATGTCATTTGTGATATTTGTGTTTATTGAAGTTATTCTTAATAAACCTAAACCAATCAGCTGTCCCTAAACATTAGAATCAACTCTGCTCGGAATGGATATCATGTTAGAGTTCCTTTCTATATGTTTTTGTATCTGTTTCCATATCCACAAAAAACATGGTTACCCAAATCAACCCCACCAAAGAGTTAAAACACGCATGAATTTGGACTCGAGTTTTTCACAGCTAAATATTAATGCCTCTTTCTTTCTTTCTTTCTTTCTTTCTTTCTTTCTTTCTTTCTTTCTTTCTTTCTTTCTTTCTTTCTTTCTTTCTTAAAATCTTCTCCATACAGAAAGATTTGCATACTTTTTATGTTCTTATTTTTAAAAAGCTAACAAAATTGGACCATATGCTTGAATACAATGCGGAGCTTGAAGACAGCGAGCTAGGAACTCCTAAAAGCCACTCTATAGCTCTTGAACCAGAATCCTCAGAGGCAAATGCTACTGAAGAGCAAAGTAGTATTATTTGCTTTGAAAAGCCAAATAGCCTTATTTCACCAAGAAATAATTCCATCCTGCCAACCCATGGAAATACTTTCTCTTATAACCATTCCACCTGTTTCCTCAGCTTTCCCACCCTTCTGCCTCTCATAGTATTGAAACAATATGCTCAGGGTTAGCAATGAGATAGCTTAGGATGTCTACTGGCTCTTACAATATATATGTGTGTAAGAATGTACACACGTATGTCACAATGAAAACAATCTTGAATCTGGTAAAAGAAAAAGTCCTTGTAATTTTTATTTTATATTATGACATCCTAATTAAAGGAACCCAAAATCTATAGATAGATCTACCCTGGCTGGTTATCGCTTTCAAAAACTCTGTGTGAATTGGGTGGCCATATAAAGATATTTGATAAATAAATAGCAATTTTCCTCTTTATAGAATTGCTCAGAAATATTATTTCTGGCTACATTCACTTGAAAACAGCAAATATTCTAATTGATTTATGTCCTTATGTCTTACAGCAGCTGAGAGGAAGCAGCAGGGTATTTCTGATGCACCCGCCCAATCATATTCTCATTACTCATCCTTACTGTCTTCTTCATAGAACAAGCATGTGCTTCACACCTTCAGTGTCCAACACATGGCTGAAAGGCAAGCCAGTATGGTAAACAGGACAATCCAAAGGAAGCAGTCATGTTCTTTTCACAATGCTATTGTAATTTGGAGAAGACGAATTAAGAACATATACGGTATTTTCTTTGAAAGAACCCACATGGATGCCAGGGTCTGCCTGATTGCAATCCTGAAGATAGTAGTAGTAGCAGTAGCAATAGCAGTAGCAGTAGTAGTAACAACAACAACAACAACAACAATCCTTCCCTGCAGACCTTTCTATATTTATTATTAATCTCTGCTTATCTTCTCTGTTTTATATTGCTTCTGAGCAAGTGTCAGTCAGAAAACAGAACATGCATTACGGAATAATACAAGTACATACTTAGTGCATGAATTTTGAAAGAAGACTTGCTTGGCTTAACTTTTTCTTGGAGATTGACCCATGATGTAGATCAACTTGCTTCTGGAAATTGGCCAAAAAAAGTCACAAATCACAATGGTGTTGCAACCAATCACAAGGATTAGCTCGTTGCCAAGCACTCAAAATATGATCATGTATCCATGGGGGAGGGGGGCACAATATTTTTTGGGCAGCTGGAAAGGCTTTACAGACTGAAAAGTACTTTTTCTGAGGCTGTTGCAACTCTGAATGGTCACTGAATGACCAGTTGTAAGTCAAGGACTACCTGTACTCAGGAGCAAACATGAATTTGAGAAATGTATACATTCTTTGTCTTCAACTGGTTTCACAAGACTAGCAAAATCCACAAACTGAAAACAATATTTTTCACTGTATTTTGTTATTTATCCATATGTGTAATGAAATTCTTCCATGTCAATTATTAATAATTCAGTCCTACAATTAAAATTTTCAGGTTACAGTGGAAGATGCAGAACTGAATCCAGGAGATAAAGTACTTAGCTAGATCCATCAGTTCATGGATGAGCTGGATTTTGAACTTAAGCTTCCTTCCTTTATATCCATATGTTCTCTCTGGGCAGGGAAATGTGCTTTGCTTATTCTAACCAAAAGGGTCAGTATAAACTGTTCAATTGTTGCAATATTCAGAAAAATAAAAAAATAAAATAAAATAATGGATGTAATGGATGTCTTTGATTATTGAAGTGGTAGCATTTTTCCCCTTGCTTACTAAAATGTATACTTGATCTGCTCATTCCCCAGTCTCTAAGAATGGAAGAGAATCAGAATTAGACAGGGGGCTTTACATTTATTGGCAGGAGTAGTTAAGTTATCTAAGCAAGGGAAATAAATATGCAACTCATATCCTTAAAGTGTTCTTAAATCTTTGTTAACTAACCCTCATATTTGCTATGACATCAAAAGCACTTACACATTTCCAAATTTGTAGTCTTTTGATTGTGTTGGACAAATTTCCCCAAGATCAACAAAACAATAGATCAAGATAACACAAATAAGACTGACTTTTTTGGGGATACACCAAAGGTTTTGGTTAAAGGAAAGCCTTGAAAATTAAAGTGGTAGTGGATAGCACTATCCAGCAGTGGATAGTAACTGTAGTGGACATAGTTGTCTGCAATATGAATATTACTAGCTTCGATTTAGATCTATATCATCTGGTGCTTTTCAACAATAAATGGGAAACTTGAAGTTATTTATATTTCATGTTTCTAGACCGCCTCTCTCCCACAAGGAGGAGTTCTGGGTGGTGCACAGTACACTCAACATAGTGTTAGTTTTGTAGGGAGGTTAACATTTCTTTGCATGAAGTTGGCAATCTGAAAGAAGCAATGGTGCACTTTTCCTCAAAGTAGCCAACTCTTAATCCACTTATTTAAAACAACCAGGTTTCTTTAGCCTCCTCTTTAGAAAAAAGTTGTTGAAGGTGGAGAGTCAGTTACAAAGGGCCCTACAGGAAGTATATTATATAGATGCTTTTCAATTGGAGTTCAGACACAAGCATGGATGAAAACAGCATTCATTGCCATCATAAATGACATGTCAGGACTTTGAGAGTGGAAGCCGATCCCCTTTGTTTTGCAGGACATTTCAGAAGACTTTAATAGCATCAATCATGTTCTCTTTCCCATTTATACAGAGATTGAAAAGCTCTCTACTTTTAACATCTATATAAAGCTGCTGGAACAAGTTATTCAACAGTTTGTGGTGATGATGCTTAACTTTATGTTTCCATGCTATACTAAGTTTGAGATATTGTTGAAAGCCTTGAATCAAACTCTGGAGGCTGCTGAATCTGGAATCAAACACTGGGGTTTGGCTGGATTAAAAAACAAATCAACCAGAACAGAGTTACTTTGTCCAGAATTCTGTGGTCTATTTTGTGGCTGGCTGTATTGCAAGTATTATTTGTGTTCTTCAGTCTCTCCATTGGTTGCCAGTGGGCTTCCAAATCAAATTCAAAGGGCTGGTTTAACATGTAAAGCCATAATGCTTAATGACAGAGTACCATAGGACCATCTCCTTCATGTACCATCTGCCTGTTCTGCACCTACATGCAGGAAGAAGATGCTGAGCATCCCACCCCTATGAGAATTCAGAGAATTTAGTCTTTCTATGCAGTCTCTACATATCTCACCCATTAAGGCTTGTGTGGCACCTTCTCTTGCAGACTTCCAGAAATTGGTAAATCCACTCATTTTGCTTGAGTGGATTTAATAGGGTTAATAGGATTTTGGGTGAAACCGTTCTTGTTTTCATTTTTGTTTTTTTATTTTTATAAAAGTATTTTTATATTTTATAACATAAAATAATTTTGTATCTAATTTCATAAATATATTTTATATAAACTCACAGGAGTTGTGAGCCTGGCACTTCATAATGATACTACTTCATTAAATAAATGAAAATAAACTCATCTTTATACAAGAGATGGGAAAATAGTATAATTTATTATATACATTTTTAGCAAACATCTGCATTTAAAAATACTATTGCTATGCAAGCCAATGTAAATATTAGCAGACTTATATAGCAGAAGTTATACAAAGTAATCACTGCAAGTATTACAAGGAATCAATATTTCAGCACTGCATACTAATGTGCCATTGATTTAAGAAAACAGACAATGTATTGGGACTTACTGTTCTCCCAGTCAAGTTTCAAGTGTTCTATAAAGCTGGTCAAGAGTTTCTTTTAAAATTAATGAGTAAGCGGAGTTGTAAGTACATGCTTTTAAATGACATATCAACTATCTACTGCACTTTGCTCTTTATTTATACTATAGAGTAATAATAAAGGCTGCAGTGAAACTTCCAAAGGATCTGTTTCTCCACTATATAAGAAACTAAATAGTGGGATATCATTTAGATATAATGATGTATCATCATAGCTTCACTGTTGAATTAACAGCAACATACTCTCTGTTAAACTTATCGTTATTAACTGATGATAAGTGTTGTGCCTTTGTTGGTTGAGACCAGGGTTGGGTTCTGGTTTTCTTCACTGCTGGTTCACTCAGGGATACCCCGTTCGAGTGCACACGTGCACATGCACATTGTTAAAACAAAGCTTCTGTGCATGTGCAGAAGTAAAAAACAAGATGGCAGTGCCTATGGCACTGCTGAGAGAACTGGAGTGGAGCATGGTAGGCCCGCGTCACTGCCAGTTCCAGTGCTCCAGGCTTCCAAATTACTACCAATTCTGTAAAACCGCTTCAAACTGGTGGAACCCACCTCTTGTTGAGACTATATACAACTGACAAGGAAATAGCAAATTTTAGCAAAGATCTAGCACTTTTATTTTCTGGTAGAAGCTTGAATGGGGATATCTGTGATATTATCTCATTTGGTCTTCATTTCGGTGGGAGCTGCGGCATTGCATTACAAAAAAGGGAATAAATCCTTTCACCCCTTCAGTCCTCTCCCTCCTTCCCTCCCTCCCTGTGTCTATATGCATACCATATTCCATTCAGTAGCTCGGTAATAAAAGAAACAGTAATGACAGAAGCAATACATTCCTTTGTGACAAATTCAAAAAAAATGTTTGCTCTTTCCTAAAAGTGATCATTTCTTCTCCTTCTGTATTATGTCTGCTGACTATTATATACCATTAGAAACTCAGGCAATTATTTGCAGTCCAAAATGTAATTGTGTCACTAAGACTATTTCTATGTAATTATTATTTCCTGATAGTGTGTGTTTTAAAGTATTGTTTCCTGACACAGTACATATTTACAAATCAGCAGTTAGAATAGGGCCAAATATTATGCGGAAGTGGGTTCCTTTTTCTGATACCAGCTAAAAACTGATATCCTAGGGCAGTGATGGTGAACCTTTTTTCCTCCGGTGCCAAAAGAGAGTGCGTACATGCTATCACACATGCGCAAGTGCCCACACCGTAATTCAATGCCGGGGGAGGGCAAAAACAGCTTTCCTCCCTCCCCTGGAGATCCTCTGGAGGTCAGAAACAGCATGTTTCCCAACTTCCGGTGGGCCCAGTAGGCTCATTTTTCACCCTCTCCAGGGTCCAAAGTCTTCCCTGCAGCTGAGGGAGGGTAAAAACACCCTCCCCCATCCCCCCCAGAAGCTCTCTGGAAGACAAAAACACCCTCCCAGAGCCTCTGTGTGAGCCAAAAATCAGCTGGCCGGCACACACATGCACGTTGGAGCTGAGCTAGGGCAATGGCGATAGCTGTGCCATAGGTTTGGCAACACTGTCGTAGGACCATGATGGTGAACCTATGGCACGTATGCCACAAATGGCACGTGGAGCCATATCTGTTGGACGCGAACAGTGCGTATGTGTGCACTGGGCTAGCTTATTTTTGGTTAGCGCAGAGGCTCTGGGAGGGTTTTCTTGACCTCTGGAGGGTCTCTGGGGGTGGGGGAGAGCGCTTTCACCCTCCCCAGGCTCCAAGAAAGCCACTGGAGCCTTGGGAGGGTGAAAAATGGGCCTAACAGGCCCACTGGAAGTTAGGAAATGGAGGAGCAGGCAGGTTGTGCGCATATATGTGGGGCAGTGTGGTGCTGCTCAGACCACATGCACAGGGGGAGTGGTGCATGGGGGCATTGAATTATGGATGTAGACATGTGTGTACACATGATAGCGAGCACATGTGCACTTTTGGCACCCAAAGTAAAAAACTTTTGCCATCACTGTCCTAGGGGACGTTGGATGCAGTAATAGCCACTGGATGTTGAATGCAGTAATAAGCATTTGGCTTTTGTTTGCTATAGTAGACACAAGAGCTTCTGGGATAAGACAAAAGCAAGATCCCATTATACAACAGCAGACTGGTTATTTTTGTTTATAGGACTTTTGTATCCCTACAAATAAAATAAATTTAAATCTATCCTGATGCAATGATCATGTGAATTTAGTTGTATATTGTTTGAGAAATAAAACAGTATTGTTCATATGTTGCTTCACAACATATATGGAAGACTATTTTCTTACAGCAAAAATGGTCAATCCAATGTTTGGAATTTGTCCAAAAAGTATCCTAAAGATGAAATAGAATCATATGCTTTTGGTAAAACTGTTTCCTGATTCAGCAAAAGCTAGAATCAAAGTTTGTAAGAAACGATTTAATATTATTTTCAAATCACTTTCCTAGCTATAGCAAAAGCTCAAACTGATATTAGGAAAGATTTTGTTTTGATCCTTCCCTGAAGTTTCCCTTCTTTTATACATTCATTGCAAAAGCCTAGATATATATTTCATGCCTAAGGCAGGACTAGCACTCAGTCTCCTATTTTTTTTTAGCCTGGTGTCTTAAATGCTACATTACTGGACCGAATTGGCACACAAAACAAGCCTCCTTGCAGCCAGAGTTAAACCTAAGAATTTGCATACAATTTTCCACCTCTACAGTCCAAATGAACTATTGAAAAAATATTGTTTATTTTGCCTTCTATCATACTTTACCCAACAGATAGGATTGATAACAATTATGAAAACTCAAAAGATGCAAAATATTTTTGTAAGTAATTATTTAGAGAAGAAAAGATAGGAACCATAATTAAAGAATTCTAGAGGCTGCGATGTTTTGGAAGCAAGCTCTATTCACAGAAATAATATCCAATCTTCTTCGCAGCTCTTTCTTGTTCTCAACTTATATTTCAGACTACCTGGTTCCCTTTTTGCATTTTTTCCAAATCATTTAGTTAGAGATTACAGGCAAGAAGAATAAAAATATTTTAAATTTTTAAAAATATAAAAAAGTAAAATAAAGGAAAAATCATCTTTTTTTCAACAAATGCACACAATTTCAGTAATTTTAATACCCTATCTTCAGTTATAATATATTCATGCTGAATTTCAAAACAAAATCCTAATCCTCATTTTTCATTTTTTATCAGTAAAAGTCCATTAAGGGTTGTCAGATATATCTAATTATCTTAACCTTGATTGAATAACCTCAGCTTGTATTCCTTCCCTACACTTAATTCTTTATTCAAACTTAATTGTTAACATTTCATATAGAGTCCTACAATTTGACTTTTTGTTATCTTTTCTTCTCCCTTACCATCCCTCTCCAAAAATCTTTCAGAATCTTAGCTTGTTTCTTTTGTAAAGTCAGTAAGAGGAATTCATCCTTTTTTGTCACTTTTCAAAAAGTCCTTATAACTATAACAGATCTCTTTTGTACAATCAGTAAAAAGAATATATAAATCTCTTTTTTGGTTTGATAGTTGTATATTTCCTGTAGGCATTTAAGAAGCATTCAATTTCCTTTGAAAGCCCAGTATATCCTTTTCTAAATGTCTTCCATTACTTGCCATATTGATACGTACATTCACATTAATTTCAAATTCATTTAGGGTAGTTCTTCCATTACATCTTTAACTTACATCTATCCATTATTCCTGTTGTGGTTAGCTCTGGCCCAGCTCCTGCTCCAAGGAATGTGGAGGTAGAGGTGGGGGAGACATCCACATTCCACAGGCCTGTTTTGCTCCCAGTAGAATCTGCCGACGAAGCCTCCTCTGACCAAGGTGGCATGAGTGAAAGGGAAGAGGGGATTTGGCAGATAGCCCAGGAAGAGATCAGTCTTTTAACTCTTTTTTCTTTTTTTAAGATTTGTATGCCGTCCCTCTCCGAAGACTCGGGGCGGCTAACAACAATAAAAAAACAATGTAAAAAATCTAATATTAAAAAGTAATCTAAAAAACCCCAATTTAAGAGACCAATCACAAAGTCATCTGTATCATCCCTGGATTCTGAACAAGAATTAATGACACATCCACGCATGTATAGAGTGATGCATAGGAGACAACAACTGAAGGATTATTACAAGAGAAAATGAGGCCACCTGTCGTTGGGTGGGGCTGCTGTAATTAGTGCTACAGATAAAAGTGCAGCCTGATGTTTTAGCCTTATGGCAGTTTATCTGATTCATTGTTTCATCAAGATCATGGTTTTTGTGCTGTTCAAGATTGTGTGTGGACTCTCTGGACTTTAGAATTGGACTCAATTTCCCAGTTATTGGGTGAGCAATTGGACTGCATTTAACCTGTGCCTTGTGTGTACCAGAAAATCCCTTTGACATTTAAAAGGGAGCTATTTCTGTTTTTCTGTTTATAAAAACTTTTGGGTTTTTCTTTAATCTTGTGGTGTGTGTCTTCCTGGACTAATTACCCTGTAATTACGGGCGGTTGAGACAAAACCGGCAGAACAATTCCTACGTGTTTTGAAGATCATTTATCAGAAACATTCATAATTTTTTCATAATTTAGAATATTCCCTTTCCTTCTGTAATCTCTAACTCATGCTAGTGTCCAACTATTAAAGTCAGTGTCTTCTTCTGACTGAAAAGGTAAACAACTTTTCTCAAGGGAGAAATTCTGTCCAAGGCTTAGAATTGTCATTCCAAGTTCATCTGAGCCCTTAATCTGTTGTTAAACTTTGTAAAGTGCATACCCTAAGCATTCTTTTTGCTATTAAATCCAGAAAACAATATTTTTCAAAATATTTTACAATCATGTTTAAAATTATTTCTCTAAGGAGAAGGAAACTCACCTATCCAAAGCTGTATAACTTGCCACTATCAAAGGACTTAACCATTCTAAAGCAAAAATAAAACCCAGCCTACCTTACAGGATTGTTGTGGGAAAATAGAACAAGAAAGGAACATTGTGTTACGTTTGCCGCCTTGAAGTACTTGTAAAATAATAAAGGCAGAACCAAATAAATAAATAAGCAAAACTTTCTCTTGCTAACATGATCCATAAACTTTCTCATTTATTTCATATGTAAGACACTATTTCTTCTCTATCAAATATTCCAGTTTGCCTTATTTTAGAGCAGGAGTTATAAATTTCAGCCACTTAATACTAGAAGCTGGTTATGAAAATGTGTGTGGATCTTGGCACCAAGAGCTTAAAATCTGTGGCTGGATCAAAAGTCTTTCAGTAGAATTGAGTTGCCTACATGAACACAGTCAAATCCTAGTTGAGATTATTTCATTTACTAATCTAGAATATGACAAAACATTAAAATAATAGTACAGTGATACCTTGTCTTACAAACTTAATTGGTTCCGAGAGGAGGTTCTTAAGGTGAAAAGTTTGTAAGACGAAACAATGTTTCCCATAGGAATCAATGGAAAAGTGATTAATGCGTGAAAGCCAAAAATTAACCCCTTTTGCCAGCCGAAGCGCCCATTTTTGCACTGCTGGGATTCCCCTGAGGCTCCCCTCCATGGGAAACCCCACCTCCGGACTTCTGTGTTTTTGCGATGCTGCAATTTCACTAAGGCTCCCCTCGCTGGGAAACCCCACCTCTGGACTTCCTTTGCCAGTGAAGCGCCTGTTTTTGCGCTGCTGGGATTCCCCTGCAGCATCACAAAAACACGGAAGTCCGGAGGTGGTGTTTCCCATGGAGGGGAGCCTCAGGGGAATACCAGGAGCGCAAAAATGGGTGCTTCACTGCCAATGGAAGTCTGGAGGCAGGGCATCCCAGTGGCGGCGGTGGGTTTGTAAGATGAAAATAGTTTGTAAGAAGAGGCAAAAAAATCTTAAACCCTGGGTTTGTATCTCGAAAAGTTTGTATGACGAGGCATTTGTAAGACGAGGTATCACTGTACTATTAACATGAACTCCAATTTATTTATTTAATCTCTGTGAAATTAAATGAATATTTAATAAAATATTGAAATATATCCCTCTTTTATAAACGATTTCCACTAGAAAGTGGGCTATTCTTCCCATGCCAAATTTGAAACATTTGAGGCAATAGATGTGAAATGGAGGAATGATTGATGGTAGACAAAATATACACAAGTATTGTGTCAGTAGAATAAGTGGGGGGAAATGTACTGCAAGTTTCCACCTTTGAGGAGCTGACATTTATTTCCTTTCTTTGAAAATCAGGTCTTCTTTCTGCTTAGAGCAAACTTGCCACAGCCAGAGACTTGCTAATAATGTGAGAACTGGAGGAGAGGAAGCACACTTCTTCCCTCTGTTTCACACACATATACATACATATTGAGACAGAGTAGCAAACTCGGTAACACTTATTACCCTACCAGTGTGAATCGTGAACAGCTTTGAGCATAAGTTAAAAATAATACAAACAAGATTTGAAAATGATTTTATTAAACAGGGCTGTTTTTCTGGAGATTTCTATACAAGCTTTGGATGAGTTGTAAAAGGAGTAAATCAATTTTTAATCTTTCAGTACTAGCTTCCTACCCACACTATGATCACTCGCCACAATCATTCCTATCTTCAAAAAAAGGAGATCCAAGTAACGTTGAAAATTACAGACCTATCTCCTTGTGTTGTGTCACCTGCAAAGTCAGGGGATCAATCATAAACCAATGCACTACACCCCACCTTGAAGCTAATAATCTTCTTTCCAACAATTTGGTTTCAGGAAAAAACTATCCTAACTATAATAATAATTTAATAATAATTTATTAGATTTGTATGCCGCCCCTCTCCGTAGACTCGGGGCGGTTCACACTGTAAAAACATTTGGACCACTCAGCTTGACCAGGGTAATTCAATTGATGCAATCTATATCGACTTTTACAAAGCCTTTGACTCTGTTGTTCATAACAAACTGTTTCTGAAACTTAAATCCTATGGCATCTCTGGACTACTACATGATTGGTTAACAGCATTCCTATCTAACAGACAACAAGTGGTCAAAATAGGAACTGCCATATCTCATCCTGCTCCTGTCAACAGTGGTGTCCCTCTCAAGACAGTGTCCTAGGACCAACACTTTTCATAAATTTGGAAGAATTGAATTTATTGATGACCCTCACTCTGTCAAAGACCTTGGAGGATAATATCCAATGACCTAAGTCCTAGAGCCCACTGCAACAACATTGCCAAAAAGGCTTTAACAGTTGTTAACCTAATACTTCGCAGCTTCTTCTCTGGTAATATTGATCTACTAACAAGAGCTTACAAAATATTTGTCAGGCCTATCCTAGAATACAACTCACCTGTATGGAACCCACATTACATACTTGACATTAATACAATTGAGAGAATCCAGAAATATTTCACAAGAAGAGTCCTTCACTCCTCTTCTCACAACAAAATACCTTACTCTGCAAGACTTGAAATTCTCCGATTAGACAACTTGCAACTCCGATGTCTCCATTCCGACTTATCTATTGTTCATAAAATCATATACTAAAATATCCTACCTGTTAGTGACTTCTTCAATTCAACCACAACAACACATGCACATATAATAGATTTAAACTAAATGTCAACCGCTTCAAAATAGACTGCAAAAAATACAACTTCTGCAACAGAGTAATCAACACCTGGAATGCTCTACCTCACTCTGTAGTTTCTACTACCAACCTCAAAACCTTTAATCTTAGATTACCTACAATTGACCTCTCCCCCTTTCTAAGAGGTCTGTAAGGCTTGTGCATAAGCGCACCATTGTGCCTACCATCCGTGTCCCAGTGTCCTATTGTTTTTTATCTTTACTTTTTATCATTACTTTTCTAATGTTATACTTATACAAATTATCATCCTATAATTGTTTGACAAAAACAAACAAACAAACTATTTATCATTAGTGTAGCCAAGACAGAACTCATTGCAAGAAATACTTATTGTTAATTCCATGCATTCAAAGATTTAGAGCAAAGAGTGATAGCTTGCAGGCAGAAGGATGGTTCAACAGAAGTTGGAAGGCAGTTCAGAAAGGAAACAAGCAGGGGAGCAAATATATGAGCAGAGTAGTCATCACTGAAACAACAAATTGTTTAGATTGGGGGAGAACTAGGCCAAAGTCAACCATTCTCTTGGCTCTTCATGACAGCTTTTGGCCACTTCAAATGTCTCTTGCAGTAGAACTGGGACCAAGCTAATAGCTTTTTTTGGCCAACACTTAGACACCAGGGGTAGGATAATGCATGGAGCCAATTGCCTTTTCTTTTATCCCAGAAAGGATCTTGATTCTCCCAGACATTTATTTACAATTTCATCATCCCTGGCCATTTGCCATACTGATTGGCATTGTCAGGAATTAGAACAATTAACAAAGTCTGTTCTGGAGACCAAAAGCCTGGAAGGACTCACTATCTGTTTAGGGGAAAGAGGCAACTATTCCTGTTACCTTGTTGCATTTTTCTCAGTAGCACCAACGCCTTTGTATATCCTGCAAACAATTCATAGTCATCCTTTCTGGGGATCCTACAAAGTATGCATATTAGATGTCAAGTCCTAGAACCTTAGGCAATCTCAAAAAGTTTAAGTAGTGGCCCCAGGGGAGTTCTAACATTGTTTGTGAAGAGTAGCAGAAGGGAGAAATTATAATATTCATCACTAGAGAATAATCCTATTGACTACAGTATACGTAATGTTCTTACAATGTAAATCAGGTGAAATGAAGCTTAATTTTGTACCAGTTGCTGTGGCCTAGAGGCAGAGCTCTTGCCTCATAACCCGGATGTTGTGAGTTTGATCCTAGGTTAGTGGCAGATGTAAAGGTCTCCTGCTGGGTCAGGGGCTGGACTAGATGACCTGCAAGGTCCTTTCCAACTCTGTTAATCTGATCTGATCTACTTTGGAATTTGGCTTCCAGCATTCTCCCTTGAACCAGAAGAAATTGCACATTACTATATAAAAAGCCAGAAAAGGTAATACTTCCAGTTAAATATAGCAAGCAGTTTGTGGTGAAGGGGCAGGAGGGATTATTATATAGCCTCAGAGTTTTATTTAGTTGGGGTGTTTATTGAAATGCTGACAGATTACATAAACAAAACATTTTTTTAACTGGAATTAGTTGGGAACCTTTATGGAATGGTGGAGACAATCTACATCAATTGCTATTTGGCAGTCTATTACAAGTAAGATTGCAAAACATATTTGCCTCTACTGATGAATTTTCATAGTTCCAAAGTACTGTAAAGCCACAGTTCTTCACTCATCAGCTCAGCTGAGAAATAGCTGAGCCATTCTGTCCCTACCTGTCCTACTGTTTCTGGAAATGAAAATTTGTTATCACGCTGGGAAGGGAATAGACAGCCAACCAAATGATGGTGGAATGAATTAAAACTAATTCTAATCGGAACTGTTCCAATGCTTTAATGAAAACTGGAATAAAGCAGAAGTGCAATGCATTAAAAACATTCCAGATATAATACCACCCCAAGGTAGCAGATTAGGAAATTGTACTTAGGTCTCATATCATGTCCTTCCAATCAATTGTCCTAATTGCAAATCCATTGCAACTATGGGAAAATGTCTAGTCATCAGTCAACATCTCTTGCTATATCTCTATGTGTGTTACTACTCAGAGGTCTTCACAATGCTATATTGTCAGGCAACTGTAATATTTTCTTGCATAGGCATCCACTAGGTACAACTCATTTTAAGGACCCAATTTTTCTTCAGGAGCTCAGTTCCATGAATACATCAGTTAGGACTGTCCGACGGTTAAAAGAGAAGTCAAAATGGCTGCCACAATGGAATAGAACAGAACAGAACAGAATATTGGCCAAGTGTGATTGGACACACAAGGAATTTGTCACTGACGTGCTGTAGTAGTTTTTATTTCCGGTCACAATTCAAAGTGTTGGTTATGACCTATAAAGCCCTTCATGGCATCGGACCAGAATATCTCCGAGACCGCCTTCTGCTGCACGAATCCCAGCGACCGATTAGGTCCCACAGAGTCGGCCTTCTCCGGGTCACGTCAACTAAACAATGTCGGTTGGCGGGCCCCAAGGGAAGAGCCTTCTCTTTGGTGGCCCCGACTCTCTGGAACCAGCTCCCCCCAGAGATTAGAACTGCCCCTACCCTCCTTGCCTTTTGTAAACTCCTCAAAACTCACCTTTGTCGTCAGGCATGGGGGAATTGAGATATCTCCCTCGGGCCTATATAATTTATGTATGGTATGTTTGTAGGTATGTCTGCTTAAAAATGGGGTTTTCTTAACTACTTTAAATTTTTAAATTGTAAATTATTAGATTTGTTATGAATTGTTTTATTATGTTGTGAGCCGCCCCGAGTCTACAGAAAGGGGCGGCATACAAATCTAATTAATAATAATAATAATAATAATAATAATAATAATAATAATAATAATAATATTTGGTTCCCATCCTGACTATGATTTATTACAGCTTGCTTCAGACAATTTCAACACACCCCTTGTTTTACAGAATCTGCTTTTGGTGTCCATGTCTTTTCATACCTCTTGCCTTTCAAATTCCAGTTGTTCCTTTAGAAGAACTTAGTATACAAACATACAAACTGCATTCCCTATTCTTCACTTTCTGAACTGAGAACTCAACACACAAGTACCATGTTTTTTGGACTATAATACACACCCTTTTCCCTCCTAAGAGATTTGGAAATGTCAGTGCATCTTGTAGACTGAATGCAGCCATTTTTGCTGCCCTGAAGCCCTGCCCTGCATCCTATTTTTTGCAAAAATGGGATGGACAGAGGGTTTGGAAAGCCTACAGAGAGCTCCTGGGGGCTGGGGAAAGGCAAAAAATGGAAGAAAAAAGGCCCATTTCCCCCCCAAATGGGTACATTTTTGCCATCCCCCAGCATTCAGGAGCTTTCTGTAAGCTTCCAAGACCATTTGCTCACCACATTTTTGTGAAAAAAATGGGCAAAAAATGGCCCAATTTTTTTTACAAAAACAGGGCTGTTTTGCCTTCTAATTACCCCTTCTAGCATGACTGGATGAGGAATTCTCCGCTCCGAGTCCTTGTAGAGGGGCAGCATACAAATCTAATAAATAAATAAAATAAATTATGGGTGTTGAAGTCCACTAGCCTTAAAGCTGTGAAGTTTGAAGACCCTTGGGTTAGGGGTGCAAGGGTCTTCAAACTTGGCAAGTTTAAGACTTGTGGACTTCAACTCCCATTCCTGAGCTAGCATGACCGGAGGAGGAAGTCTGGGAATTGAAGTCCACAAGTCTTAAAGCTGTCAAGTTTGAAGTTTCTAAAAAGTGTACGTAATTGTAAAAGGTATACATGTTTGTAAAAAGTATTCTGCTACACTGGTATTTTATTAAATAACTACTATGTCAACTTCAACCACAACAACACAAGAGCACACAACAGATTTAAACTTAACCAAGTTGTCGAAGCGTGGAACTCATTACCGGACTCCATAGTGTCATCCCCAAACCTCCAACACTTTACCCTTAGATTATCCACAGTTGACCTATCCAGATTCCTAAGAGATCAGTAAGGGGTGAGTACAAGTGCACTAGAGTGCCTTCTATCCCCTGTCCTATTGCTCTCCTATATCTCCTATACATTTCTTCTATTCCTATATCTCTTCTTCTATTCTTTCATTGATATGTTTTATTCCCATATCTTCTCTTCTATTCTTTCTTAGATATATTTTACTATGAGTATATCCTCTATAACCTTCATTATGTATTTTACTATGTGTATACCCACTAAAACCCTCATTGTGTATTGGACAAAATCAATCAATCAATAAAATGTATTACTAAACCATTTGGTTCAGACTACTTTTCCCCTTGTTTTTCCACATCTAAAATCTAGGTGCGTCTTATACTCTGAAAAATATGGTAGACATATCTAGTCTTCATTACTCTCACAATTCCCCACGGATGTCCTTTTCTTGATGTTTGCGACCATTTGTTATCCTCACTGAGCATGTGGCTTTAGTCCCCATCGCCTTTATTTCATGCCAGTTTGAAAGCTCAGCAATTTCACCAAACAATAATGCATATTCTCTTTCAATGGTAATGCAGAATGGTATAGCACCACTTTTTAGGTCTTATTCCTATATCACTTGGAAGAATTAGTCATGAAGATAATAATAATAATAATAATAATAATAATAATAATAATAATAATAATAATTTATTAGATTTGTATGCCGCCCCTCTCCAAGGATAACCAAGAGCTAGGCTACACAGGGCTTTACAGGAAAACACTTATGAACTGCATTTATCAATTTATTGGTGAATAATGCACAATTTGCTATAGCAACTCTCACCTACCAGCAGGAAGGTAGCTGCTTTTTAATATATGGAGTCAAAGAAAAAAAATATTCAGATAGTGGAAAAATGTGGTTATTAAAGTCAGTATTTTTGATAATTAGGGTTAGGGATAGATTAGGGTTTGTTTTCAGGTATTAATGTAAAGTTAAAATATTTAGGTATCTTCTGAAAAATAATATAACTTTAAATTAGTCAGGATTGAGTGTATGGAATAGGCAATGCATAAATTTCTTTAGTTAACAGATATCCAACATCTCTTTTTCTTGAATTTTTCTTTCTCCTTTTACAGCTTAAATGTTTCTCAAATTGCTGCTTTTCTACAAGATACAAAGCAATATACATGTTTAAATGTAAAGATCTCACCTTCATCCTCTCTGTGTTAAATAAAAGCAAAAGTTCATTCTTGCTTAAATCCTTAAAAGCTGGGACAAACAGCTTCCAGGTAATTTACCATAAACTTTCATTTTCTTGTCAATCATATGACAAGAACCTTTCAAATCTGTTTCAATGTATTGCTTTCATATTTCTGGATCTATTATCAATTGCAAGCATAACAGAATGAAAGATAAAATCTGTAAATATACATACAACACCCACCCATACATGTAGCACAACTGCACTGTTGGATAGTGAGGCATATCCAACCCATATTTACCCTGGAACTGTGACAGCTGGCTTACTACTTCTTGAGCATGTGTCCTCCCTATAGAGCAGTGATGGTGAATCTATGGCACGGGTGCCACAGGTGGCACACGGAGCCATATCTGCTGGCATGCGAGATGTTGCCTAGCTCAGCTCCAACGTGCATGTGTGTATTGGCCAGCTGAATTTTGACTCATACAGAGGCTCTGGGAGGGCATTTTTGGCTTCCAGAGAGTCTCCGAGGGGACGGGGTACAGCATCCTTTGGAGGGAAGCCTTTGGAGCCTGGGGAGGACAAAATACAAGCCTACTGGGCCCACCAAAATTTGGGAAGCAGGACATTACCTGCCTCCAGAGGGCCTCCGGTGGATGGGGAGATCTGTTTTTGCCCTCCCCAGGCATTAAATTATGGGTGTGGGCACTCACACATGCATGATAGTGTACACCCATGCTCTTTTGGCACCCGAGGAAAAAAAGGGTTGCCATCATTGCTATAGAGCCTCCATTTCAGCTCCGCCCCACCACCAAATTTTGCTGGAGCAAGATCAATATGATCTGGCAGGAAATAAGTGCTTTTTATTGAAAATGGAACAAGTCCTTCTCTGTATGAAGATAGAGTTAGACTATTTTTTCTCATATGACTCCAGAGCTTTTATTCTGGCTTGCAGGGAGAACACAGCTGTGCCTAGCAGTGGTTAAAATGCTAGACTAGAAACCAGACATGAAAGCCAGCTGGGTAACGTATTCCAGTCACTCTCTCTCAGGCCAGGTCACCTCACAGGGCTACTGTTCTCTTGAGAAAAATAGGACAAGGAAGGAGTCTTGTGTATGCTCACCCCTTTGAGTTACAAAGTAATAAAGGTGGAATAAAAATCTCATGAATGAATGTATGAATGTATGTATGCATGTATGTATGTATGAAGGAAGGAATATCAACTTCATGTAGGCTACTATTCCTATAAACCTGAAACATTTAAAAAGCCAAAATATTTCATTTTTAAGGCCCATAATATAATATAATTGATATAAAAAAATGTACAGTGCAATTGCAAAAAGGCTGCTTCAAGAAAACTAGTCATTTGCCCTTTACTGTTCTGTTCTTCTCCAGAAATACAACAGAATGTTGTGAAGTATCTCTTTCTGTTTAAGCGGACAGTCAAAGAAGCTGAAAAGGTGTCAGACTGAGTGATTGAAATGTTCTTTAAATGTTTTTACTTGTCAGCTGTGGTTCATAAACTGAGTGCCAAGATGACATTTGCCACTTGTAATTCTTCAATCCAGAAAAGCTTTGTCTGTCAAGAAGCAGGGGCATTCAGGTTAACCTTGGGGTTGATATCTTGGGTTTAATAGGTAGAAATATTGATCTTCTCCCAACAGGTTAAGTAAAAAGATTTTTTAAAATATTATTTCAAGAAGTGATGCAGAATTATAACTCAAAATCAATACATGGCAATTAAAATCGGGCAGAAGAATTCAGTGGATGAGTACTCTGAATTTCTCCAGGGAGACAAAGAAATCTCTGATAATTATCAAACTTGAAATGGAAAAGCCCTTAAGACCTGTCAATTGGCTTGGGGATCCATAATACAGTAGGAGTTTGCTAGATAGTTGTATGATAGGTGCACTCTATTGTATGCCTTTCCACCATTTTGTTTTTTTAATTTTGTTTTTATCCATTTAATTTAAATTGGTTGCTTTTAATGAGTTTTATGTTTTGGATTGTTTATTATGTCTGCCATCCAGAAATCATATGACATGGGTGGCTATGCTAATGTGACAAGTAGTGATGGGCGAATCGAACCCGCAAAATTTGTGTCCGTACTGAATTTTGCGGTGTTCGGTATGCCGAACCCGAACCCAATTGTTTTTGAAACTTCGGGCAAAGTTCAGGATCGCGTTCAGCATTCGGAGCTTTGATGTCACCGGCAGGTTGCTAAGGACGCCAAAGTGATCACTTCCTGGATTCCATGGAATCCAGGAAATGATCACCTTGGCGTCCTTAGCAACCTGCCGGTATACATGATGTCAAAGCTCCGCCCACGGAATCTCTTAGTGGGATTCCCTGTTCGGGTTTGGTTCGGGTTCGGCCAAATTTTGCATAAAGTTCGTCCGAACTTGCCGAACCTGAACACCGTTGGGTTCGCCCATCACTAGTGACAAGTAAACAAACAAACAAATATGGATGTAGTATATTTAAGCCCAAAAAATATGCAAAGTTGAGATGAAAGATACTGCACAGAACCAATATAGTATAATATACAAATATACAAATCTTTTAAAAATATAAAAATAATTACACTGGGAAGGGGTGTTTAGACCATCAATTCAACACTTTGCTCCTTTTGAACACAACCATTTTTGACAGATATTTCAAACCAGGCTGCCTCTATCATGAAAGGTTTTTGTTTAAAGCATTCAATAGCAGAATTAGGAAATGCTGACTGTTTTCATTTGCCTTTCATTTTATTGGGTGAAGTTGACAAAGAGTTCTGTCAATCCTTGCTGTCTATCTCAAAATGACAAGACCAATTTCCCCCCTCCTCACTAGTTTTCAAAAGAACCACAAAACAGAACAGAAATCTTTGATGCTTGCTTTCCTGTTATGACAGAGAATAATTTCCAAATACTCACTACCATTTGAACAGAACCTTTGTAATTATAGTGGCCAAAGAAGAAGTGATTATTTCAAATGTAATTTTTTTAAAGTAAATATTGCAACTTAACATTTAAAAAATATCCTTCCATTCCCCCATAAACACACACACACTATCCAGTCTCAATTGTCAGTACAGTAGTCCCTCGCTATATCGCGCTTCACCTACTGCGGCTTCACTTCATCACGGGTTTTCAAGAAATATTAATGAGAAAAATCATTCGCAGATCTTCGCTTGTCCGCCGCCTGCCTGCCCGCTAGCGAGGAGCCAAAGATTGGGGGCCGCGCGGCTGTTTTAAAACGTCGCCGCCGGCATGGGGGGCTTGCCAGCACCCCCCGGACCCCCAACCTGGGTTTGGGGGGCTGCTAGGAAGCCCCCCATGCCGGCGGCGACATTTTAAAACAACCGCGCGGCTTCCCAATGAGTCCCGAAGACAAACGCGGAAGTTCGCCTTTGATGTTTGTCTTTGGGACTCAGTTGGGAAGCCGCGCGGCTGTTTTAAAACGTCGCCGCCGGCATGGGGGGCTTCCTAGCAGCCCCCCAAACCCAGGTTGGGGGTCCGGGGGGTGCTGGCAAGCCCCCCATGCCGGCGGCGACATTTTAAAACAGCCGCGCGGCCCCCAATCTTCGGCTCCTCGCTAGCGCTGCGGAAGTAAAAACACCACCTGCGCATGCGCAGATGGTGTTTTTACTTCCGCAGCGCTACTTCGCTAAAACCCGATCATTGCTAGGGGTCCTGGAACGGAACCCTCGCAATGATCGGGGGATCACTGTATATCTAAAATTGTAAATACTGTATTTAAATACTGTATCTAAAATAAATACTGTGTGGGAAGGGTTTATAAACACTTAAAACAATGAAAACTTACCAAACAATTACAATATAAATACTTAAATAAGTACTATCAGTCGATAAATTCCCCATCGCGGATTTCACCTATCGCGGCCGGGTCTGGAATGTAACACCAGCGATAGGTGAGGTCTTACTGTATCTATCCTTCCATCCCTCACCATCAGACTTTATGCTTTTTGGATAAAAAACAAAACATTTTCTTCTTCCTCGAGGTAAAACCCCCCCATCAGTTGCCTTTTGAAAAAGCATCTTTGGGACAGTTGTGATCTGGATGATTGAGAATCTCCACAAACATTTCAAATATTACTTTTGTAATCTGCAAAACTGATAAGCATTCCCCTTCTTAATCGTGAAATTATTTATGAAAACACTGAAGAATGGAAAACTTAGAACTGATCCTTGTGGCAATCTGCCCAATACTGCTCTCCAATTTGATGGGGAATATACATTATCAGGTGATTTGGGGGTAAGATATATAAAACTGTTTAATAAATGAAATAAATAAAAATGAATTATGACATCCAACCCACTCTTAATTAACTTGCTAATTAGCATGTCCCATGGTACTTTGTTAAATGATTTTCTGAAATCAATCTATGAGGAAAGTTATCCAATCAAAAATGAGGTACCGGTAATATTAATCTAGCAAGATTTACTTTTTGAAAAATCAATTCTAATTTCTGAGAGTTACTGCATTGTTTCAAGATGGTAAAGATCAATCTCCATATGATTTGCTCTACATCTTCTCAGATACTGATAGTAGTGTGACTGTAGTTTGCTAGAATTTTCTGTTTTGAAGACAGGGACAACATTTGCCTACTTGATAGTTTACCAGTTCTTTCTAGGTGGAATTAATCTACTCCTGGAAACACAAGATTAGATTAGATTAGATTTATTGGATTTATATGCCGCCTCTCTCTGCAGACTCGGGGCGGCTCACAACAATGGTGAAGAACAATACATAGTAACAAATCTAATATTTAAAAATTAGATTTTCAATGGTTAGAACCAATTACGTACAAGGATTTCTGGGGGTAGGGGTGGGGATTAAAGCATACTGATAATAACATTTTGGAATGATGGTGTCATCACTATCATTTTCAGAAGCTATTAAATCTGATAAACTTAATGTAATTAAATTACAACAATGGAATGTTTCACATACTTCAGATATACTTTGATTGGAATGTGCATTTGCATTGATTCAGCCACAGTATCCATGCAATCTATATTTTACAAATGAGAAGACCACTAAATTCCAATAATTAGTCAATATTAATTTTACACAATTTAAAAATTAAGTAACTACTTTGTTTTAGAAACATTTATCATTTAAATTTGGAAGAACAGGGGAACCTTAAAAACACAAACCTGCATTTCAGTATCTAACATTTTAAATGAAAGAAAGATGTCTTCAATGCTTCCAAATTTCTATTAGTCTCATGCTTCACTTATCCCCCTTTATCATGCCCTTCAAAATTTTCTTGGTGGAACACATATGTTTTTGCTGGAGACAACTGAATCAAATAGGAATGGGACAGTCTATCTTCACCCATCTTGGCAAGATTAGATAAACTGAAAGTGTTTGTTCACTCTCTTTTACTAGTTTCCTATATTCTTATATAATGCCATTTGCTTTGTCTTTAGAAAAAGGGAAGCTGTGATTTCAACCTCTCTAGATGTCTTTTCTCCAACAGATGAAATCTTTATGTAGACTTGGACTTGTATTATTTTCTCCTGTCATTCCCTACTCGTCAGTTCTTATTTGGAGAGATCACACATTTGGAAAAATAATTACTGTTTACATTGTAATCTTATGCTCTGGGGATTCTGAAACAATTCTTAATATAAAAATGACATCATTATTTCCCATAATCATTTCACTTTTCTAGTCCAGAAATATATTTACAGAACAAAGCACTTCAACCCATTTATTGGAAATTCCTGCAAGAAAAATATTATTTTTTCCCCTTTCAGCTGAGTCTGGGTGAAAAACAACAACAACCCTTTAAGGTAAGTTGGGTTGAGAGAGAGTGATCAGTCCAAGGTCACCCCGCTGTCTTTCATGGGTTAGAAGGGACTAGAAATCCTGGTCTTTGGCTTTTTAGCCTAATGCCTTAACCATTAAATCAAGACTGCTCTACATTATTTATATTTATATATTTGCAACTAAATATATTTCTATTGATGAATATATTATATGTCCAAATTGTTAGAGACAGCTATATCATGACACCTGTCTCCTTTTATTTTTAAAGGAAGTATTTTGCCTCCTTTAATTTCTATTTTAATTCTGAACCTTTAGCTTTTTTTAAACAGAATCTCAAGACATTAAAAGAGTTATGTAGATATTAAATGTGAACTTTTTATCTATGGGGAAAAAGGATAATAAAGCATCATTTTATATATGTATATTAGAGTTTCTGCTTCCAGAATTGATCTTATGTAACTTATCCAATTCTGCGATATTTTTCTCTTTGTATATACCTTGAACACTGTCACAGCAAGACTAACCAAGAAAAGAGGAGGAGGATGAAGGTAAGACAATCTGGCACTGAGTCCATGTGTAATTGGACCTTTTGAGGTCATCTTCTAATAGCAAACTTGTGATCCCTTTTATAAGCCATCTTGGTATTTGAGGAACATTTCAAAAATGGCGTTTCTTCATGAAAATGTCCACCTTCTGCATGAAAATGTCCACCTCTTCAATCCACCCACTACCCTTTCTCTTAATCATCTTTTTCATTTATGGAAACTTAAGAAAAACAGTGCGTATCAATATAGGAATAATCACCTTGAGATTTTAAACTTTTAAGGAATCTCTACAAGAAACTACAGAAGCCCAAATATCTGGTGTTTTAAACTGAAATATTATAAAGCAGAAAAAAATTTGTTTTGAAGTAGCAGCTCAATGTTAGGTTTACCTACCTAAGACTTTCCTCCAACCAACTGAATATAGTATTCCAGCCAAAATTATGTTATATTTTTACTAAACAAGACAAAAATAGAATGAGATTGGGCAGGAATTTGCATCTTTTTACTAAGCTAATCGCCTTAGTTGACCCTTGAAGGCCATGCTGGGATTTTAATTAAATTTAATATAGTTGATAGGATTACTCTCTGATCATGTATTTAATAACTTCCGCCTACTGCCACATTAAAATATTACAGTCCAAGAACAACTAGGAGAGGTCAGTCAAGGCAACCCCCAAGATTTTCTTTCAGGGGCAGGAGTTCATGGAGCCTTTATTCCACCTTTTAGGTCCAGCAGTATTGCTTTTACAGCTTTTTAAGATGAAAATGCAGCCATTGGTGTTCAGGAGTCTTCTGTGTAAGCTGAATAAGGTTACACGTGCACACAGTAAATTCAAAGTCAATATAAACTGCTCGAAACGTGACTGCAGAAAATATGACTTCAGCATCAGAGTGATCAGTGCCTAGAATGCATTACTTGACTCTGTGGTTTCTTCCCCAAATCCAAAAACTTGAACCTTAGACCAGTGATGGTGAACCTTTTTTGGTTTGCATGCCCACACTAATTCCCTCTCCTATGCATTCACACACACCCAAGTTGCCCTGCACATGTGCACAATTCCCCCTGTCCCCATGCATGCGCACAGGCCTCACTGAAGCCTAGGACAGTGAAAAAACAGGCAAACCGAATGTTCAGAAAAATGAACTTCCGGTTTGCCCATTGTGTTGTTTTTCACACTCTGGGGCTTCAGGAAGTTTCCTTGAAGCCTCCAGAGTGCAAAAAACAGCACAGCGGCAAACCGGAAGTCTGTTTTTCTGAACATCCCATTGGGCCTTTTTTAGCACTCTGGGGCTTTCAGGGATGCTTCCTTGAAGCCTCCGAAGGGCGAAACAGCTTTCCCCAAGGCCAAAAAACAGATGGCTAATGCATACATGCGTGCTGCAGCTGACATAGGGCAATGCCTCACGTGCCCTCCAATATGGCTCCACGTGCCACCTGTGGCACGCATGACACAGGTTCGCCATCACAGTCAACCTCAACCCATTCCTAAGAGGTCTGTAAGGGGCATGCATAAGCGCACCAGCGTACCTACCGTCCCTGTCCTACTGTCTTATTGTCCAAATTTATCTATACCTACTTTATGTTTCAACCATTCCTGTCATCTTGTACATCTTTTGACAAATAAATAAATAAAATCATAATAATAATTTGGGAAAATTAAACTGATTTGCTTCAGTTTGACATTTGATACCTCTATAACTGTCTGGTTTGGTTCCGTGACCCAACAAGACAAACACAGACTTCACAGACAGAGATTTAGAACTGCAGAAAAAACAATTGCTACCAAACTGCCTTCCATTGGGGACTGCTATACTGCACGAGTCAAAACGAGGGTTGTGAAAGTATTTACAGACCCCTCGCATCCTGGACACAAACTATTTCAACATCTACCCTCAAAATGATGCTATAGAGTACTACACACCAGAACAACTGGACACAAGAATAGTTTCTCCTGAACGCCATCACTCTTCTAAACAAATAATTCTCTCAACACTGTCAAACTGTTTACTAAGTCTGGATTTAAGACTGTGACTTAGTTGCTTGTATCCTTACAATTTATACTGATTGGTTCCTAATATGAATTGATTGCTTATTTGTACCCTGACTATCATTAAATGTTATACCTTATGATTATTGACACACTTATGCTACATTATAGAATGCTTCACCTTAAGAATGTAAAACCCTTTGCTTGTGAGAAAACAAAAGAAGGCAATGGATTGGATATCAAACAACTTTTCTGCATATGGTTGTTCCTGTTAATTTCAGTAGCATTTAAATCAGGAATAGATAACTTTTCATACAGATGGCAGCTGGATTTAGTCAAATAACTCTGTCCAGATGCAGTCTAATGTAAAAAAGCGAAAATATGAACATCCTGTAGCTCAGTCCACAAACACACAGAGTTATGTTTCAGTTGAATGCTTATATATGTAGAAAACAGCAACAAATGCTTAAGTATTACTTATGGAAAAGCAAACATTTAACTTTCTAGTCAACTCTAATTACTGTCTTGAGGCAAGATCAACAACTAATCTGGAAAGGAACAAACAGAAAATTATTTATACTATGTTACTAAAGGAAAGACAGGAGACATTCTTAGATCATTGCTAATATAAGACTTTAGAATAAACTACACGATATAACTATATATATAACTATATATATATATATATATATATATATATATATATATATATATATATATATATATATATATATATATAAAAGTTCGCAATATATATCACTATGAAGTTCAAATTGATTTTGTAATTCACGACCCTAACAAAATGTTAAAGGCTGTTTTCTCCCCTATTGGCATTGATTTTCCAATATGGGGGTCTATCAGAATAATATATCTATAGAGCTCAGCTTTTCCAACCAACCTTTGGCAAACTTGGTTAGGCTTTTAGGAGTATTGATCTAACATAACTAAGAAGTGCCATACTGAGGAAGGCTGAGCTAATATTAGATATGTTTAGTATGTGATCAACATTAAGTTCATGTGATCTACATAAAGTCATGATTACATCATGTGGAAACAGGCCCAGAGAACAATGGTGAATGTGGACACCATTTTGCCTAGTAGTCTCGCTAACACTACTAAAGGCGCCGCTCAGTCCCTTTTAATGGTGTCAACTATTTCTTGAATACTAGTCTGTCTATCTGGGGAGAGATAAACCATATCCTGAACCAAATCAATTATAGCCCCCAAATGAAGGAGTCTGGTAGACGGTGATAGATAGATGACTCTTCTCCAGGTTTATGAGAGCTCATAGTGTCGCAGGACCTGGTTGGTGGTCTCCCAAACCTGTACATGGGATGATGACTGAATTAAGATACCATCCAGATAGCACTGGACACTCATGGGTAAAATCCTCATATGGGCAGCAAGAGCCACAAGTACTTTAGTGAATCCTTTAGGGTCCGAGAAAAGACCAAATGGCATGGCCGTATACTGATAACGAGCTCCAGCAAACTGGAACCTCAAGTACTGTCTATGATGTAGAATAAATGGCACCTATAAATATGCCCTGGTGAGATCAGTAGAAGTGAGGAAGTCACCCTCCCTAACACTCTCTAAGATTGCTGTCAGTGAATGCATTTTAAATTGTTTATAGATGACATAACTTTTAAGTCATTTAAGATCAAGAACTGCTCTCCACTCCCCTGAGGTCTTTGAAACTACGAACAAGAACGAATAAAAGCCTTGTCTGCATTGACCCTCGGGGACGGCCTTGATGGCATGGATATGCAGCAAGTGCTGAATAGCTGTCTTCATGAGGATCTGCTTGGCCAGTATTTTGGAAACTGGACAGTGCAGACAAAATCTTGGGGAAATGGAGTGGAATTCAAGAGAGAGACCCAATTGAATGGTCTCTCTAATCCAAGTGTACGAAGTGGGCTCCTCCCATCAGTCTGCAAAACAGGTCAGCTGTTCTACGATGGAGTATTCAGGAATACAAGCACTGAGGGCACCGGAACGAGGACTTCCTCCTCCTCTAAAGGGTCATTTAGATTTGACAGGATGCTAAAGCTCAAGCTGTTAGATAAAAGTCCCAATTCAATTTACTGTTCATATATAATGGAACAAAGCATTCACAGATTTCTGACAGAAGTTGCACAGGTAGAATAGCAACCAGGAATAACTCAAATTTCACAGGAGGACTGGTTGGCACAACCATCCTCACTGAGCGACTGAGTGAAGAAGTTGTCAAAGTTGACTATAATGAAATTTATAATAATTACGCTGAGTTTAACAGTAGCAAGATAAAAATAATAAAGGGAAAATATGGGTATTGGAAGAAGCAATCTAAGAAAAAAGATTGAGAGATAATGTAAGAAGCCTTATACAAATGATTTACTTAAAGGGGAGAAAAGTTTGAGAGAAAAGGAATTGATGGTATAAAAGTAAAAGAAAGAGAAAGAAGAAGCTAACAAATTGGAGAGGGATGGGAGATATTTACGAAAATAAAAGAGGGGAAAATGAAAAGAAAATGGGTGATTGATAGTGGGACGGTATTTTTTATTTTAGAATTATCACATTATACAGTAATTAATTTTATAATTGATATTGGGGTATAGGTTTTGACTAAACAATTAATATAATCATTTAATTAAAATATTTTCTGTAAGTCATAATTTTATATTAGATTAACATAACAATGGTTGTATTAAATTAAATTGTAGTCCAACTCTTGGAAAGACTTATAAATTGCATGATTACTATTTTTCTCTATAAGATGTGTTTGATGTAGGATTTGTGTAATTCAAAATTTGATGTAATACTGGAAGAATTTTTATGATTATTGATATTATTATAGGAATATAAGAGGTTAGAATGAATAATGATTATGATTATGATACCTTAACATAAATGGATAATTACTACTTTGATTTTATTGGGCATTTAGAATTGATATAAAGAAAAGAAAATGATGAATATTAAGAAAAGGGAGGCAGGAAAATGGCCTAAAATTAAGAGACATGAGATATAACAACTAACTTGTAAAGTTTAGCCATAATAGCTGATTTAGAATAAAAATTGAACTAACTGGCGCTTGTCCCAGGAGACAAAACTAGACTAAGGAGAAGTAGCATTAGAATGGTAACATGTACCTAGGTCAAGATGTTATACATATAGAAATGATATAAAATAATAATTTTAGGAAAAGCACCATCAGTTTAAAAGTTTTAAATATACTTTCAGTCTGGTTAAGAGGGAGGAAGAGGAAATAGAAAGAAGAAGGGAAAGGAGAAGGAGTGGAAAGAAGTAAATGAGGGAGAGAAGGAAAAAGAAGATAGAAGGGAGATAGAGATAGAAGGAATGTAATAGAAAGAAGGAAAACAGACTGATGAATAAGAGTAGATGCAAAATAAAGTATTGGTTTTTGACTGATTCAATTAAAATGTATAAATATAGGTTACTGTTATACTTAAAGGTATGTGTAAATTGACATTTTAATGGAATTGGGGAGAAAAGTTTTTTAAAAATTAAAAAAACAAAGAAAAAGCTGTCAAGGGTAAACAAAAGCAGGACCTGAACAGCTTTGACAGACTCAGTCCAATCAGAGAAATTGACCCATTCCTGGGTGCTGGTTTCTGGTAGAATTTTAGCTATTACAAATAACTTTTACTAAATGCAGTATTTCATAAACAAAGAAATTCCATTTTTATTCTCTTCCTTCTGTATTCAAAATAGACTTCATACTAGCACATTTCTTGTTCTCCCGTTATCTCTCCTAATTAAATTCCTTTTGCATTCCTCCTAGCCTCCTCAGTTCACCAAGATTTATGTACTCACAGCATGATTCAAAAACAGCAGAAATGACTAGAAAATAACACAGAATGAGTTTGCTTGCTTGGGAACTGAACGGGAACACCTTCCATTTTTGTTCTACAACATTGAAACTCCACCCTTCTTCCCCACTGACCCCCTAATGTACCAAATACATCACTCCAGTATTTAACCCATTCCTCCACTTAATATCTTCTTCCAAACACTGGTTCCTTACGTTTTTGGACCCTTCTGAATTTAGGATCGACCCAGCGAACGTCTGATTCTTCCTCGCTAGATTCTGGACTCATAGCAACATCCTGTGGCTAGCCTCCCACCTGTTCTACTACCTGTAACCCCGGGCCCACTACTAATTCATAAACACTATCTGTATCAGTGTCCTCAAGTTCTTCATCATCCTCTAACTGACCAGGAGTATGTACAACACCATGAGGGAGAATTAGCTGATTAGGATCATGTAGCTCTGTTTGTATAGTTTAAATGTCATTAAGTTTAAGCATGGTAAGTTATTCACTTAAAGTACAACAGTTATTGGGCTGAATTTGCCATGCTGAATTTGCAACAATTATCAAATCCCAAAGGATCAGCCAATCATGACTTATTTATCTCTTTATAAACATCATTAAATGAATTAAACAAGAATATCAATTTTCTTGGAATACTTGTTTCTGTAAATAAATCTTTAAAAAGGTAAATGAAGCAATTGCTGCTGTCTGTCATGGAAGTTCCTCGCCATTGCTATGCAAAATCAAGAGTATCCAAAGGTCATTCCTGTGATATGTTGAATCCTTCAAAAAATGACAAGAAGGATGTTACTATACAGACACTGCCAAGGTGCAGTAATAGGAGGCAGTTGTCTTATCAGTCATTCCTAACAATATAAGTAGGAGATCTACTATTGATGAAGTCTTTTGGTGACCTGTCTGCTACTTCCATGTCTAAATTATCAAGGAAGCAGCCAAAACATGTGACCTTTTAGATAGAAAAGACAGATACATTGTACATTGGAGATAGTGACTTCTGCTTTTAAAAACACTGCCCAGTTCTATACTGACTTTGCATTTAATTGTACATCACAAAAGATGAAAGTGATACAATATGGTTTAACCTTGATCCTTATAAAAAGATAATGGAGAAATACTGTTTGGATGGGTAGGAGACAGAAGCTGAATATTTTCCCTTTTTCTTTGATTCCAAGAGCTCTTCTTAAAGCATTTCATCTCTTAGGAAGGACAGAATTAAAAGGAGAGAAGGAAATTCAATTCTCTATCCCTTTCCTTTGTTTGTTTGGTTTTATTATTAATTAAAATTGTATAGCTGCCCATCTCATCCAAATGACTCCAGGAAGTGTACAACAATCAATAAAACAACAGACATAGAAATATAAAACTGCCCCCCTCCCCCAGTAATGGCTCCAACTAAGCCTGTCTCCGGTTCCTAGGGAACTGCAGGCCTGATATTTAATCAGATCTTGAAAGACTCCCAAAATGTCAAAATATACAAAGTTAATCTAATTTTAGGGGAAGTTCCATAAGGCAGGTGCCATAGCAGAGAACGCAGGTCTCCCAGGACCCCGCCAATTGTATGACCCTAGCTGGTAGTACCTACAGCCGGCCTTGTCTGCCAGATGCAATGGGGTTGACCAGCGATGGCGAACCTTTTTTTTCCTGGGTGGTGAAAGCGTGTACATGCCTCACCCCTCTGCATATACATGTATGACCCCCACTGCCACACACATACAATGCCCCTGCTCCCCTGTCTCCTGACTTCCAATAGGTTTGTTTTTCGTCCTCTCCATGGCCTCCTGGGAGCCTGGGAGGGCAAAAATGTCCTCCTCCCCTGAAGCCCTCCAGAGGCCTAAAATGCCCTCCTGGAGCATCTCTGCATGCCGAAAATCAGTTGGCTGGCATGCACATGCACACTGGAGCTCAGCTAGGGCAATGGACTCGTTTATGTCACCAGGCTTGGGCCAATTAGTTCTTGGTCCCTGGCCAACTAATGATTGTATGGTTGTTGTACAAATAGGTGCAATTGATTTTAATATAGCTGGGAATTTTAAAATAGTTATGTATTTTTTAAATTTAATTGGATTTATTTTTATTGTAACTTGCTGTTTTTTATATGTTGTAAGCTGCCCCGAGTCTTTGGAGGGGGGCGGCATAGAAATTCAATAAATAAATAAATAAATAAATGGCTCATGTATCCTAAGATTTTTATTAATATTGATTGTTTCTTCATTGCTTATTTGACCCCTATGACAATCGTTAAGTGTTGTACCACATGATTCTTGACAAATGTACCTTTTTCTTTTATCTACGCTGAGAGCATATGCACCAAGACAAATTCCTTGTGTGTCCAATCACACTTATTCTATTCTATTCTATTCTATTCTATTCTATTTCTATTCCATTCCATTCCATTCTATGTGCCAGCAGATATGGCTCCACGTACTACCTATGGTATACATGCTATAGTTCGCCATCACGGGATAGACTGATGTAACCACAATCCTTTAAACAGCCCAGTCTTAATGTTAATGTTTACTGATATCACTTTTTTTTAGTTTTTTTGTTGCTGTTATTTCCCCTCCCTTTGTCTGTCTTTTGTTGGTATTTATTTGTCTGTTTTAAAATATACTGTATTTGAAAACTAATAAAACCAAATGAAAAGGCAGTTATGCTCTGTAGCACACTGAACTAAGGGGAAAGATAGTGTTGCTGTCTGATAATGTAGACGGGAGAAAAATAACAGGGGGAGAAAGAGAGAGAAAATTGAGATGGGGGCAAACTTGGGGACGAGAGGAAGAAATAAAGACCAAAGGACCTCTGATTCAGACCTTCTTGATATTACCACTAATCAGAAGCAATGTGATCCTCACTTGGATAACACACTTCTGGACGGGAATGAATGGGTTGCCTGTTAGTTCAGGGCAGATTTCTTTATTCATTTAAGCTTTAAACAAAGTTTCTCTATATGTGTAGTGTAACTTGTATGTACTGTGTGTACACACACACACAAACACACACACTATAACCTTACCCCAAGAAATCAGATAAATGGTCTGATAAATGAAATCTGCATTCAAAGCAGGATTGGGGTGGAGAAAAGGCTTTAGAAGGGACTCTGCCTAGTTCTCTGTAATATAAAGACAGGGGAGGAGAGAGGCGCTTTCAGCCTTTCCTGAAAGATTCCATTACTGTAACCATAGGTGGTGCTAGTACTCAAAGTTTTGATTTCCAAGATGTTGAGAGCTGGTGGCGCAGTGTTTAGAGTGCAGTATTGCAGGCTACTTCAGCTGATTGCTAGCTGCAGTTTGGCAGTTCAAATCTCACCGGCTCAAGGTTGACTCAGTCTTCCAAGAAGTGGGTAAAATGAGGACCCAGATTGTTGGGGGCAATATGCTGACTCTATAAATCGCTTAGAGAGGGATGTAAAAGCACTATGAAGCAGTACATAACTCTAAGTCAGTGATTTTCAACCTTTTTTGAGCTGCGGTACATTTTTTACATATACAAAATCATGGGGCACATTGAGTAGGGGGAGTGGGGGGGGCTAAAAAAGTTTGGACAAAAAATTATCTATCTATCTCTCTCTTCCTCCCTTTTACTCTATTTCTCTCCCTCTTTCTCTCTCTCCCTTCCTTCCTCTCTCTCTTCATCCCTTTCTTTCTCCCTTCCTTCCTCTCTTTTTTGCTCTCTTTCTATCTCTCCCTCCTTCCCTGCCTTTCTTTCTCTCTCTCTTGCTTTCTTTCTCTCTCTTTCTCTCTCTTTCTCTCTCTGTTTCTTTCTTTCTCTCTCTCTCTTGCTTTCTTTCTCTCTTGCTTTCTTTCTCTCTCTTGCTGAGCTTCGCGGCACACCTGACCATGTCTCGCGGCACACTAGTGTGCCACGGCACACTGGTTGAAAAACACTGCTCTAAGTGCTATTGCTATTCCTGGCCTGGCCTACCTTGAAGTCAGGTCTATCGTGGCATTATCTTATTTTTAAATGTCTATGAAGATGTTTATGGAAGTCACAGTTGTCCCAAAGGTGCTTTTTCAAGAAGCAACTGGACATTCTGGTTTTTCTTTGAAGATGAAGAAACTTTTTGGAGTACACACTCCAAGGTGTTGAGAGCCGGGGTGGAGCAGTGGGTAGAATGCAGTACTGCAGGCAACTAAAACTGACTGCTAGACCTGCAGGTCAGTGGTTCAAATCTCATTACCGGCTCAAGGTTGACTCAGCTTGAGGTGGGTAAAATGAGGACCCTGATTGTGGGGGCAATATGCTGGCTCTGTTAAAAAGTACTATTGCAACATGTTGTAAGCCGCTCTGAGTCTAAGGAGAAGGGCGGAATAAAAAAAAATGAATAAATACATAAAAATAAATAATAAATAAAAAGTGAAACATCATCAAGAAAATCCAGAAAGACAATTTGCCTTTTGAAAGAGCATCTTTGGAATATTTTATCTTTACATTTTTCACTGAATTCATATAACACAGTGAATCTTGCCATATTTCTGAGTCATACAACAAGCAATTGGTGAACAACATGCTATAGGAAAAATTCATAGACATAGTTTAAGTACCCACAGCATATTAAATCATAAAAGGTGTTCGGAAACTTCACATCGTGCAGAATGCAGCTGCGACAGCAATCATGGGCTTTCCCAAAAACGCTCCTATAACACCAACACTCCGCAGTCTGCATTGGTTACCGATCAGTTTCCGGTCACAATTCAAAATGTTGGTTATGACCTATAAAGCCCTTCATGGCACCGGACCAGATTATCTCAGGGACCGCCTTCTGCTGCACGAATCCCAGCGACCAGTTATGTCCCACAGAGTGGGCCTTCTCTGGATCCCATCAACTAAACAATGTCGTTTGGCGGGCCCCAGGGGAAGAGCCTTCTCTGTGGTGGCCCCGGCCCTCTGGAACCAACTCCCCCTGGAGATTAGAATTGCCCCCCCCTCCTCACCTTTCGTAAGCTCCTTAAAACCCACCTCTGCCATCAGGCATGGGGGAACTGAGATACTCTTTCCCCCTAGGCCTTTACAATTTATGCATGGTATGTTTGCTTGTAGGTATGATTGGTTTCAAAATAAGGGTTTTTTAGTTGTTGTAGTATTGGATTTACATGCTGTTTTTATTATTGTTGAAACTACAGAGAGGGGTGGCATACAAATCCAATAAATAAATAAATAAATAAATCATAAATTACTTATGACCGTTTTAGCCTACCATATTTCATTATATCTATTTAGTGAGAAGAATGACACTGGGAAATGAAGATAAAACTATTATTTTAGAATAAACAGCTATTAGATTACTTTTCTTCCTGGAAATTTTATTATTGCAATGTTAAACAAATTAGTTAAACAAATATCAGCTGGAAGAAAAAACTTTGTTGTATTCGGTCGAAGGATCATTCCTGGTAGCAAAACTGACCTTCTGGTTCAAGAATTCATTTTTTTAAAAAAAATCACAATCCAAGAACATTTTCAGTGACAGTTCTTTGTGACAATTTCTGTATTGGAACAAATGCCTTACAATTTATTTATTTCATTTATTTATTTAGTCCAATACACAATGAGGGTTTTAGTGGGTATATGTACACACACACATAGTAAAATACATGACGAAGGTTATAGAGGAGATACTCATAGTAAAATATATCTAAGAAAGAATAGAAAAGAAGATATAGGAATAGAACATATCAATGAAAGAAGATGTAACATGCTATAGAGCTCAGGTCCTAAATTTGTGATTCTACAACCTGGATCATTCACTCTTTTTCACTGAAATAATCAACTGCTTCAATGTAATTAGACATAATTAAATATACTACCTGTTAACAAATAGCAGGGGTGGGCTGCAAGCCGGAACACCTAATTGGGCTTGCCTCTGCGGCTCTGAAGGTACCATGAGTTCATGCAGGTAGCAAAATCACGCATGGAAACGCAGGTGCGCCAATGTTCCAGCGAGGTTTTTTTGCTTCTGTGCATGCCCAATTAGGTGTTCCAGCTAGAAACTAACCCCTGAAAAATTGCCTCTTGAAGATTTTTGCATTTCAATGCCACTCAAAATAATCCTTCAGAGAAAATATAGAAGAGACTTATTTTTATAGAGCTTTCTTTATTCTAGAAAATATCTTGATTCATGTATTTGATACATTCAGTTTGCAACTTAAAGAATAACAAGTTTTAACAGGAAAAGTAAAGATTTTAATTAACACTCATATCTTCCAAATTTAACTAGATCACACATCTTTTGCAAATTGCAATAAAATAGTAGATAAGAAACTGACATAAAAGAGGTTTCTGCATCATGTGCAATTCAAGGCCGGCTAACTAATGAGAAGAAAAGTTTTATATCATCACGTTAAGATTATTGGATAAATTCTTTTAAGTACTGGCCCTTTTTTATGCTCACAAAAAACTAAAAAGGCTAATTTAACCCAATGTATTATCTTAATATAATATTTAAAACACACAAAACCCTACAGAAAGATGTGGGGATGGTGAACAATACAGATCCTACATTCCAAATAGTGAAATTGGAGCTTTTATAGTCTGATACAAAAACATTTATTCCCTAGGGAATTATAGTGGTTTCCATAATGCTTACAAATTGTTAAAAGACTAATTTAAATGTCTATTTAATTTTTAACCATGAATTCTTTCTCATTGCTTTTTTTTTTAAAACAGGACACACAATAGCAACCCGCTTTTGATCTGTTGAAGATTTTGCCCAATTCATATTGTTTATTTTTGATTACCAAGAAGTCTTGTCATGCAATCAAAGATATTATTTGAATTACAAATATGTTGCAGGCATTATTTCTCTTCTATGGCACAAAAAGCCATGTGTCTAAAAGCTAGGATTTTTTTTCTTATTTCACCTCCAGCCATGGGAATATATGTGAAGATTAATATATCATCTCAAATAAAGCTATTTCACATAAAACTACATAAGCAAAACAAATTTCAACCATGTATTTTATATACAGCATCTAATTTTTATCATATGTGGTAGTAAATTAAAACGCAGATCTCCACTTCAGGGCAAAGCTTCACAAAGCTGAATTCCTATGACTGCTATTATCTTTTGTTTTGGGCTATATATGGTTCTGCCCTAAAACAGTATTTCTCAATCTTAGCAACTTTAAGAAGTGTGGATTTCAACTCCTTGAACTGTTGCACCAGAACAACAGATCTCAAGTTGTATTCAGAATGGTCCGGAAAGTTCTGCAGATAAATTATACTTATTTGCTTAGAATGGAATGGAATGGACCAGACCAGAATAGAATAATAGAATTGGAAGGGACCTTGGAGGTCTTATAGTCCAACACCCTAAATAGGCAGGAAACCCTACACCACTTCAGACAAATCCCAGCAACCGATTAGGTCCCACAGAGTGGGCCTTCTCCGGGTCCCGTCAACTAACAATGTCGGTTGGCGGGCCCCAGGGGAAGAGCCTTCTCTGTGGTGGCCCCGACTCTCTGGAACCAACTTCCCCCGGAAATTAGAACTGCCCCTACTCTCCCTGCCTTCCGTAAACTCCTTAAAACCCACCTTTGCCGTCAGGCATGGGGGAACTGAAACACCTCCCCCAGGCATGTACAATTTATGTATGGTATGTTTGTGTGTGTGCTTGTTAGTATATTGGGGTTCTTTTTAAACTTTTTTAAATATTTAAATTTATTTGGATTTATTATGATTTGTTATGCCTTGTTGTGAGCCGCCCCGAGTCCCCGGAGAGGGGCGGCATACAAATCTAAATAATAAATAAAATAAATAAATAAATAAATGGTTATCCAACATCTCTTTAAAATTTCCAGTGTTGGAGCATTCACAACTGTGGAGGCAAGCTGTTCCATGGATTAATTGTTCTGTTGGGAAATTTGTCCTTAGTTATAAGTTATTTCTCTCCTTTATTAGTTTCCACCCATTGTTTCCTGTTCTACCATCAGGGTTAGGGTTTCTCTTACCTTTTCCTATCGGTGCAATATGTGCAGTCCGAGTCTAGTCTAGTCCAAACTAGACTAGAAGGAAATAATAATTAAATACTATTTCCTTCTAGTCTAGTTTGGATTCTTATAACCAATGAAGTTATGCTTACTTGCATTCAAGAATGATTTCTGTAAAAGGAGTTCCAGAAAAGTTTCAGATGCATGACATACACATTTTTATAACTGTTTATTAATAAATACTATATTTCTTAAAAAAGAGCATTTTTGTCCATTTTATTAGCAGCATTATGAATACTGCTAGTTCAATCAGCCTTCCATTTGCTTAGTAAATTTGCTTTCTGACTTCTATATCACTTTAAATTTGTTTAACACCAATTCTACTGAGCAGCTGCTGCAAGAAAAATGTACTTCCATCAAGATTAAAATGCATCTAATATATCAGGAACAATTTTCCAAGCAAGAGCATGGAAAATTAATTAGGTATGCAGTTTCAGCTAACAATCTTAAATTATTTGCATCTCTGATTTCCAGCTTGGCAAAATGAGAAAGAATTATATAGCAAATAATAATTTTGGCATTTATTAAAAACGTTAATGATATTTTCTTTAGTTTGTATTCATGTTGGCATATAATGCTAAATCCACTATTTTTCTATTGCACTGTATTATTAGCTGACATTTAATTTATTTAATGTGCTTCCAAGCCATCAAAATAAACTTGTGTAAGGTGCTGCGGGAACAGTTAGATGTAGATAGAAGTCAGTGTGTGTGTGTGTGTGTGTGTGTGTGTGTTTTAGGAATACGGTTTCAGATTATTCATTCCTAAAAACATTATGGAAATAATCCTGTGAAACCTCCATCTTAATATCAGGTAGGAGATTGACTACTTGTTGGCAATAGCTATACTCCAGAGTCCTATACCATTTTCAATATGTTTTATGAACAGGAAATAGTTACTACAATATGACCCACTAAGCGCTTGGTGGATTCAATTTTATCACTCTAAAACTTACTCACAGTCAAAGAAGAAGATGGACACTGAGTCCTTTTTCTGCAATCTGTCCCATTCAAAGAACTATACAGTGATACCTCTACCTAAGAATGCCTCTACTTACGAACTTTTCTAGATAAGAACCGGGTGTTCAAGATTTTTTTGCCTTTTCTCACGAACCATTTTCCACTTACAAACCTGAGCCTCCAAAACTGTAACTGGAAAAGGCAGGGAGAAGCCTCTGTGGGACCTCTCTAGGAATTTCCTGGGAGGACACAGGGCCGGAAAAGGTGGGGAAACGCTTCCACGGGGCCTCTCTAGGAATCTCCTGGGAGGAAACAGGACCTCCACCCTCCGTGTGGTTTCCCCAATTGCACACATTATTTGCTTTTACATTGATTCCTATGGGAAAAATTGCTTCTTCTTTCAAACTTTTCTACTTAAGAACCTGGTCACAGAACGAATTAAGTTCATAAGTAGAGGTACCACTGTATAGGGACAGGGAGAATGGTATCTTCCTTTTATGTATCTTTTCTACATATCACAAGAGACAGGTTAAAGAAGGTTCAATTGTAAAAAATGCCTAATCATAAATGCAACGTGCTTATAATTAGAATTAATTTTTGGTCTAGTTGGTCAAATCTGTTTCTTTTGTTGGAGTAGAACTTCTAGGATATCATCTAATAAATGGAAACACTAATATTTATTTATTAGAATATGTTGAAAAATATTTTCAAAAAATACAGTGCATTTCCGCATTTTGCATAATAAGCTATAAAACATATGTTATTAATAAAGGCATACTTTCAAAAGTTATTATATGTTCATCTTATAATAATTATTGCAGCTGGTCTAAAGTTTTATATTGTTTGTACTGTGAGTGACAGAAGCCTTTTCCATCTCATCACAACCTGCCTGATCATTCTGAGCAGAAAACTCAGATATTATCAGTGTTCTCACAGTGTTAAGTCAGCAAGTTTTTGCTTAGTTATATCCTCACTTCAATGACTGGTCTAAGGGAATGTTTTAAATAATATGTTTCATTTAATAAAGTACAGTGGTACCTCTACTTAAGAATCTAATTCATTCCGTGACCAGGTTCTTAAGTAGAAAAGTTTGTAAATAGAAGCATTTTTTCCCATAGGAATCAATGTAAAAGCAAATAATGTGTGCAAATCCCTTAGGAAAGATATAAAAGCTCAGAATTTGGGTGGGTGGAGGAGGAGGACAGTCTCTGCCAAAGGAAGGGGAGGGGAGGGGAATCCAAAAAATCCAGAACTCTAAGGCTTAAAAAAAAGGGCCTTTGAGGCAGCTAGAAGGAGCACGAGCCTCCCATACACCTGGTGTAAGGCTGCCTCCCTTACACCAGGTGTAACACTGCGCCAGAGAGAGAAACCCAGGGGTATTGGCATGAAACTGACTGGCCTTGGTGCTGCTCTCAATTTTCCTGGGAAATTTTTCAGGGCTCGGGTTCTTAAGTAGAAGATGGTTCTTAAGAAGAGGCAAAAAAATCTTGAACACCCGGTTCTTATCTAGAAAAGTTCTTAAGTAGAGGTGTTCTTAGGTAGAGGTACAACTGTATTGTTATTCTAAATATAAAATTGTGTGTGTGCGTGTGTGTCTGTATCCACAGGATATCTGACAGTATCAGGTTCTAAAATTCTATGCTATCAAAGAGCCTACAGATATTTCAATACAATACATTAACTCCTTTTTCTTCTCCAAATTATCTGCCAAATGTTTATGGGGTAGGAGAAGAATAAGTATTAGACTCTGCATTTATAACTTAACAATTGAACAGTAAATGATGCCTGATTTGTCAGGAGACTAAATACACACCGGATATGAAATGAATAACCATTTCCCTATTGGGGAATCAGAACTAAGGATTATGTTCAATTACGTGATTAAATGATAGTAGCTCAATATACCTCCCTATCTTCCATACTACATAATGGAAACTGTGCTCAAAATAGACTGTTAATTTCTGCAGAGATTAAAGGTAACCAAGCTACTTTACTTGCTGATAATTTATCTAATACATCTTAGCATGTGGGTGCATTCACTACAATGATTCTTACCCAGAGAAACCAGATTTATTCCAAAGAAGTAAAAACAAAACAGAATAGCATTCTGTATATTAAGAGAGCCAGTTTGATCTAGTAGTTAAGGCATGAGACTAGAAAGAGAGACCATGAGTTCAAGTGCCACCTTAGCCCTAAAAAGGGTAGGTTTAGTCATTCTATCTTAGTCCAGGTCACATCATGGTTATTGTTGTAGGGAAAATAAGAAGAGGAAGATGAGCTAGATATTTTCCCTACCTTGGAATATGTGTAGAAATAATAAAGGCAATATAATAATAATAATAAAAAATAATGCATTTGGGGAAAAGGAATCCTCAATCTGAGTATTGTATTGGCAGTTATGTGTTAGCAAAAACTTCAGAAGAAAAGGATTTAGGGGTAGTGATTTCTGACAGTCTCAAAATGGGTGAACAGTACAGTCAGGCGGTAGGGAAAGCAAGTAGGATGCTTGGCTGCATAGCTAGAGGTATAACAAGCAGGAAGAGGGAGATTGTGATCCCGTTATATAGAGTGCTGGTGAGACCACATTTGGAATACTGTGTTCAGTTCTGGAGACCTCACCTACAAAAAGATATTGACAAAATTGAACGGGTCCAAAGACGGGCTACAAGAATGGTGGAAGGTCTTAAGCATAAAACGTATCAGGAAAGACTTAATGAACTCAATCTGTATAGTCTGGAGGACAGAAGGAAAATGGGGGACATGATCGAAACATTTAAATATGTTAAAGAGTTAAATAAGGTCCAGGAGGGAAGTGTTTTTAATAGGAAAGTGAACACAAAAACAAGGGGACACAATCTGAAGTTAGTTGAGGGAAAGATCAAAAGCAACATGAAAAAATATTATTTTACTGAAAGAGTAGTAGATCCTTGGAACAAACTTCCAGCAGACGTGGTAGATAAATCCACAGTAACTGAATTTAAACATGCTTGGGATAAACATATATCCATCCTAAGATAAAATACAGAAAATAGTATAAGTGCAGACTAGATAGACAATGAAGTCTTTTTCTGCTGTCAGTCTTCTATGTTTCTATGTAATAATAATAATAATAATAATAATAATAATAATAATAATAATAATAATAAATACAATGCAAGTAATAATACAATAATTAGACCATGAGAGAATCATCAATAAAAATAGGAGAAACTAAATTATTTTTACTATCTAGTTGCAGTACGTTATGTGCAAACAAACTGTTAGCAAAATTACAGGCACTTGTGCTGCCTTGTTCCTCTCCGATTTCAGCCTCTTCGCCAAAATCACCACTGTAGAGTTGTCAATAAATCTGCAACCTTCAAACAAGTGTGGGACAAGACAGGAAGAAACATGTATTTCTCAAGCTCTGAAACTACCAGCAAACAGAAAAACAGCCAAATAAAAGATAGGATTTTTCCTCTTCAAAAGGAATGGAAGACCCATAGGAAAAAAAAATCCTTCGGGACTAGCTTTTTCTATGGTCACTAGCCACAGTCATCCCTTATCAGGAGATCCAAGTAATGTTGAAAAGTATGGACTAATATCTTTGGGTTGGTGACCTGCAAAGTCATGGAATCAATCATAAACTAATCTGTTATACTCCACTTAGAAACTAATAACCTACTCTCCAACAAATAATTTGGTTTCAGGAAAAAAATTATCCTGTAATCTGCAACTCTTACACTGCAAATACATATGGACCATTCAATTTTATCAAGGTAAAACAATGTAATTTACATAGACTTTTGTAAAGCATTTGATTCAATAGTACATAGCAAGCTACTTCTGAAACTAAAATCATATGACATCTCTGGACCCCTACATGATTGGATAACTAACAGACAACAAGTGGTCAAAACAGAAAGTGCCATATCAATTCCTGCTACTGTCAACAGTGGTGTCCCTCAAGGCAGTGTTCTAGGACCAACAATCTTCATACTCTACATAAATGATCTTTGTGACCATATTATAAGCAACTGCATTCTCTTTACTGATTATGTTACACTATTTAACACCAATGACAATGCTACTACCCTTCAAAAAGGCCTTGATCATGTAGCAGAATGGTCAAACAACTAGCAACTTCAAATTTCAACCAGCAAATGCTCTGCCTTACACATTGGCAAAAAGAATCAGAATGCAAAATACAGACTTGGCGGAAACGAATTTGTAGATGACCCTCATTCTGTCAAAGACCTTGGAGTACTCATATCCAATGACCTAAGTGCTAGAGCCCATTGTAACAACATTGCCAAAAAGACACTAAGGGGATTTAATCTAATCTTACAGTTTCTTCTCTGGCAATATTACACTGATAATCAGAGCTTACAAAACATTTATTAGACCAATTCTGAAATACAGCTCATCTATCTGGAACCCACATTGCATATCAGACATTAATACAATTGAGTGAGTCCATAAATATTTCACAAGAAGAGTCCTTCACTCCTCCGCTCGCAACAAAATATCTTATTCCATCAGATTTGAAATACTGGGAAATCTCATAAGTTCATCAAATATGGAAACATATTTATATTTATAAGAGATCTCAGCGGTCTATAATTATTTGAATTTTTTTTGTTTTTAATTAGACATTAAACTTTACACACTCTTAAATCAATATAAGGTTTTAATGAGTACAGAACATTTTTGTGCACACATGGATTTAACATGTGAAGCACTTTTGATTAATTGTTGAAGCATTCATGATTCTAATATTTACCAATATTGCAAAATCATAGCCCATGTGAAATGAGATACTTGCCAGTTTTAGTGGATGTTATAACAACCAAAGGCAAATCTTCAGAAGATAGCCAGTTAGGCTTCAGATTATCACCTTTATAAAATTGAAAATGTGACTTTTTTCTTTTTTTCTTTTGAGTTGTTCATGGGAAATGAATCTGCAGCATTTGAAATTTTCACTCTAGAAACTAAAAGTATAACATTTAAATTACAACCATTTAAAGAAAATACCAGGTAGTGGTTTTCTTTGATTTTGTTTGTAAATATTTGGCCACAATAATTTAGGATTCTTACTGTTAATGGAAGGATTCCTTGAGCTGAGTAAAGACCAATTATTTCAGATCAGTACTGAAGACAAATAGCTTACATGTTCAAGCCCATCATCATCTAATGTAACTTGTATATTTTCCAGCAAGCACTTTATTTATTCAAGCCATTATTTTCCCCTAATTGCTATATTGCTGATTGGGTTTGGCTGCAATGATAACTTCCTATTGAAAAGGTGCAACAACAACAACAACAAAAAATCAGTGCAGTGTGGATTAGTACAGTACGGTTTAGGGAAGCACAAAATAATTTGCAATGATGTTTCAGCATGCACATTATATTCTCCTGAAAGTTCAATGCAAACACTCTAACAGTGGTTCTAAACCTTTCTAATGCCGTGACTCCTTAATACAGTTCCTCATGTTGTGGTGACCCCCAACCGTAAGTCCAGCACCAATTCTCCCAACAGAGTTTTAAGCTGATTGGCAGGCTGGTGAGAGGGACACCCCCACCCCCACTGTAAATATGTTTGTTTACAGGTGTTCCAAGGTGCCAGAATTTATTTATTTATTTTATTTATTTATTGGATTTGTATGCCGCCCCTCTCCGGAGACTCAGGGCAGCTAACAACAGTAATAAAACAATGTACAATAATTGTTGTGATTCAGCCTGAGGCTCCTCAGGGACCGGCTGGATCTCTGCCGGATCCATGCCCAGAGGAGGAGGACAGCGAACAGGAGGGGGATGACCAGGCAGACGGGGGAGAGGAACGTCAGGAAGAGGAGGAGGGAGAGCAGCCTGAGACCCCCGGGGGGGAGCTCTCCCCAGCTAGTAGCCTGGATTCATTGGATGAAGGCGCACAGGCTATAATAGACATGAGGCAGCGACGAGCAGCTCAAAGACGGGGCCAATTAGAAAGGTATTTCCATTCCTGAATTGGCAACAGCTGGTTTTGGGTGTGGTTCTCCTCAGCAGGGTTGAAAAGGCAGGCCCGCCCTTACAGTCTTGTGGAGAGTTATCAATTGGGAGTCCTGTGAGCTTGCTTCGATTCTCGGCGTCTCTGATCTTGGCTTGTGGCCTAGAAGTCTGGAAGACTTGGGGGAGGCATGGGTTTTATTATCTCCAGCGTTGTTTTTGCCAGCAAGAATCCTGTTTTATTGCCTGGCCTTTGTGAAACCTCTGTGAAGCTTCATAGTGTTCCTGTCTGTAAGAACAGTTTTTGTTACCTGTGTTTGCTTTGAATGATATAAACTGCCTTTGCTTTTTACCAGTGTGTCTGGCTACTCTTTTTGGTTGGTGTTGGCGTCTGGGGGGACCCAGACAGAACAAATAATAATCCAATAAATACTAAAAATGATTAAAATATAATCTTTAGTTCCTAACACCACGGGAAATCTGTCTTTTCCCATGGTCTTAGCTGACCTCTGTAAAACGGTCATTCAACCCCCAAAGGGGTCCCACCCCCAGGTTGGGAACCATTGCTCTAAGAGTTTCATGAGTTCACTTGAGCAATGTCCACACTTGCATAGATATTTCTATTTGAACTGCTACTTCACGAAGTCCCCCCTTCAATTAGTTTAGCACATGCTTAATAATGAGTAGAGTATTTTAAAATTTCTTAAAGTCTTTTTATTATTACTGAAACAAAACTGAACAAGAAGTTGTCATACTGTGAAAGAAAGCAATAGTCTCAAGAACCATTTGTGCTTGCAATGATGAAGCACAGTGGTTTAGTGGTCTGTTTGGAAATATGCCTATAAGCTTATGAAAAAAACCCATCCTGGCAGAAAAGGAGTTAAGGAAACTGTAAGAAAAAGCTGGGTCAAATTACTTTCTGATAAATGTAGCCTTTTGAGAAGCAGGCAATCTTCTCAATGCCTCTGCATCTTTGATTTTATCTCAAATTTCAAATTAATCATTGGAGCAAAAAAAATATTTTTTTAAGGTTTTACTTTATCTAGTACAATCCTGACATGATAGACACCTCTCTCCATTTTGCATAAAATATCCAATAAAATTGAAACTTCTTTTTTATGACCTCACGTTCAGGGTACTTGAGTATTCCTTTAGAAATTCATTGGATGATATTTTCAAAAGTTTACCATAGTTTACCATAGAAGTTGTGAAGAATTTTGTTTCTTACAGTTTCCTTAACTCCTTTTCTGCCAGGATGGGCTTATTACTCTCCTGTCATTCTGACTGTTTAGAAGAGACTACCTTGGTCTCTTCAGCCTTGAAAGACGGTGTTTAAGGGGTGACTTGATCGAAGTGTATAAAATAATGAGTGGGATAGAAAAGGTGGATAGAGAAAAATTATTTTTTCTATCACACAATACTAGGACGAGGGGGCACTCCCTAAAGCTGGAAATTAAACAAGGAGAGAAGCAACGTAGAACTAAGGAGAAATTTCCTGACAGAACAATTAATCAGTGGAACAGCTTGCCTCCAGAAGTTGTCAATGCTCCAATACTGGAAGTTTTTAAGAAGATGAGCAACCATTTGTCTGAAATAGTGTAGGATTTCCTGACTAAGCAGGGGGTTGAAAGACCTCTAAGGTCCCTTCCAACTCTGATTATTATTATTATTATTATTATTATTATTATTATTATTATTATTATTATTATTATTATTATTTCAGTACAACACAGCAAACAAGATCACTATGCTGGATTTCGTATTTCATCACCAGCCGGGCGCTTCCCAAGCACCTAGGACTGCGTGATGTAGCGGCGAATTATGTTTGCCGATCCCAGTAAAGCGGCCTTTTGCAATTGACAGGGGGAGATTTTGTCAATTCCAATGGTTTTCAAATGTCCGCTGAGATCCTTTGGTACTGCGCCCAGCATGCCAAGTACCAGTGGGACCACTTTCACGGGCTTACGCCAGAGTCGTTGCAGCTCGATTTTTAGATCTTCGTATTTCACTAATTTCTCTAGCTGCTTCTCCTCAATTCTGCTGTCTCCTGGGATTGCAATGTCGATGATCCATACTTTCTCCATGATCACAATGTCTGGTGTGTTATGCTTCAGAATTCAGTCAGTCGGAAGTCCCACAGTAGTTTTGCTTGCTCATTTTCGACCACTTTTTCAGGCTTATGATCCCACCAGTTCTTTGCCACTGGTAAATGGTAGTTCTGGCACAAGTTCCAGTGGATCATCTGTGCCACAGCATCATGTCTATGCTTGTAGTCAGTCTGTGCGATCTTTTTGCAGCAACTGAGTATGTGATCGATTGTTTCATCTGTTTCTTTACAGAGTCTGTACATTGTATCGTCTGTTGATTTTTCAATTCTGGCTTTGACAGCATTTGTTCTAATGGCCTGTTCTTGTGCTGCCAGTATTAGTTCCTCTGTCTCCTTTTTGTAAGCCATGACCAGGTATTATTATTATTATTATTATTATTATTATTATTATTATTATTATTATTATTATTTACTATTTTAGACAAGTGACTGTCCAGTCTCTTCTTTAAAACCTCCAGTGATGAAGCACCCACAATTTATGATGGCAAGTCGTTCCACTGGTTAATTGTCTTCATCGTTAGGAAGTTTTTCCTTAATTCCAGGTTGTTTCTCTCTTTAATTAGTTTCCATCTATTATTTCTTGTCCTACCTGCTGATGGTTTGGAAAATAAGTTGACCCCCTCCTCTTTATGACAATGTCTCAAATACTGGCTTATCATGTCCCTGCTAGTCTTTATTTTCTGCAGATTAGACAAACACAAATTGTGTAGCCATTCTTCATATGTTTCTGTTCCAGGCCTTTAATCATCTTAGCTGATTATTCTGAGAAATTCTGAGAATTTCTTCAAAGTTATGTTTGTTCAGCAAATTACATTAGAACTGATATGAGTTTCTAATTGTCACCTACCATAGTTGAACCCTATGTCCCTGAAGAACATTTTCAGTTGTTCAAGCAATGGATGAACAGGATGATATTGTTCTTCATACTTTTTAAAATAAAAGTAAGTTTGAATGTGGAACTTTTATTTTATCAACCACAACTATGGATCTCTTTCAGAACCACAATTATTTGGAAAAAGTGTTGTTGTTTTGCTTCTGCCATGAAAAAATTGCAAACAGCAGCAACTCACCCATTTCTAAATGGAAAACAGCAAGCCTTTGTTCCTGATGATAATGTCTTCTCTTTTTAAAATACAGTAAGTGCTTTTAAGTGACCTTCCTCTGAAAGTGTGCCTGTTTTCTGGCCTAATCCCAAAATTCTTGTTGTGTTCCCAGCCTTTATACAGCTGGCAGATTCTACAACATTTCTTGCTTTAAACCATAGCATTTACTACAATGTATTGTGGAAGCCAATCCATCTCCTGATGTAAACTTTCTCACAGGATCCAATCTTATTAATTATTTGTAACAAATATAATTGTCAACCCATTGACACTGCAGAGACTGTGTCTGCAAATGAATACAGAGATTGAAGGTCATAGGATATGCACTTTTTCATGTTCATGCCACTTTGGTTTATTTTATTAAATGACCAATGCCTTCCTAGCATCAGCCTGAGAATAATCATATTCAACTTTTTAATTTTGGAAATTTATTTATTTATTTATTTTATTTATTTATTTATTGGATTTGTATGCCACCCCTCTCCGAAGACTCGGAGCGGCTAACAGCAATAATAAGACAGCATATAATAATAATAATCCAATACTAAAAACAATTAAAAACTCATTATAATAAAAACCAAACAGACATACAGACATACCATGCATAAAATTGTAACGGCCTAGGGGGAAAGAGTATGTCAGTTCCCCCATGCCTGGCGGCAGAGGTGGGTTTTAAGTAGCTTACGAAAGGCAAGGAGGGTGGGGGCAATTCTAATCTCCGGGGGGAGTTGGTTCCAGCGGGCCGGGGCCGCCACAGAGAAGACTCTTCCCCTGGGTCCCGCCAAGCGGCATTGTTTAGTTGACGGGACCCGGAGAAGACCCACTCTGTGGGACCTAACTGGTCACTGGGATTCGTGCAGCAGAAGGCGGTCCCAGAGATAATCTGGTCCGGTGCCATGAAAGGCTTTATAGGTCATAACCAACACTTTGAATTGTGACCGGAAACTGATCTTGCAACCTATTAAAATGTAGATTTTGGTTTTTTAATTTGACCTCATAATAGTCAAATAATGGAAAAGAGAGAGAGAGGAGGTGGGAGGGAGGGAAGGAGGGAGGGAGTCAGAATTCCAATTCAGGACAAACCAAAGCCAGAATGAAAGCTTAAAAGAAAGAAACAGATCAACTTCTGGGTTCAATGAGTCTGAATTGAATGAGTTGAACTTAGACCTTAGAAATTTCTTAAGCTAAAAATGGTTAAAGGAGAAAATTAAGAAAATATTTTTTTTCCTGTAGAATTTTTCTTTAAAAATAAAAATACAGAGAAACCAGGCCTGAATCTATTCCTATTATAGCTTATGTAGATCATTAGATAATTATAAGATACTAACTTTTAAAATATTAATTATTGATATTGCCAAAATTATAGGTTTATTATATTTGGAATGGAGAATTTTCCTTATAAAAATCTTTACAGCTCTGGCACAGGTCTGAGTAGGTAAGAGGTCTACCTAGACAACAGCATTGCTTGTAATTCTTAATAGACATAGGCACATAGAAACATCAGCTACCCCTCACTGCTATTATTCCTATTGACAGAAATAAGCCAATGGAGATTGATGCATATAAACCAACTATTATGAACATATGTTAACTAAGCTTTTCTATTTGTAAGGAATCAACATTTGAAGGGTCAACCTCAGGGCTGAAAGCTAACACATGCTATGAACAGATGTCCTGTTAAGTACTTCTTTCACTTTGAATAAAATTGTAGATCGAAGGACTGCAAAGGTGGGGGTGCTTAGATTCCAGTAGATTAAAAATGTAGCAAGGGGGAAAAAAAGCTTTGGGTTTGCTAATTCCATGAGCTATCACATCTCTCCATCTGTGCAGAAATGTGTGGGTGTTAGGAGGGAGGGGGGAAGCAAGCTTGGGTGTTAAAAGATTCAAAGACAAGTTGATTTCAATGCATCTAAGCTACGGCAAATGAAATGATTTGGCTATGCGGGCAAAAGATACCTGTTGGTAAGTATCTATCACTGCTATGTAGTATTTCACAGCACAACAACAGGCGCTGTGGCAAATTGGGCCATCTGGCAAGATTATGTCACGCCAACTTGCCAGCCTCTGTTCATTCAGTTCCCCGGCGCCCACCAGGAAAACCATCCAAGCCCAGCAATGACTGCTTTGCTGTCAGGAGAGACCTGAAAACAATTGAGGAAGAGGTCTGATTAGCCTGCAGGGCAAGTCAGTAGAAGATCCACCTGTCTGTTACAATTGAGCCCCCCCCCCGTAACATAGAGGTTGACATGGGATCCTCTAAAAGCATAAAGGTGTCTCTGGGACACCTTAAAGCAGTTAGTGCCCACCTTCGCTCCAACCTCCTTAGCTCCCTGTAGTTTAAGACTCAGGGACTACCAGGGGAATAATATTCCCATCCTGGCACAGAACAAATTCCTGGTGGGTAAAGGTATAGCCACAAGCTGCCCCTCACCCTAGCTGCAGATGCCTCCCCCATGGCATTGGGGCTGTCCTTAGGCATAGATTGCCTAATGGCACTCAGGTGCCCATTGCCTATTTTTCCAGGATTCTCTATTCTGTAACATTTTCCCTTTCCCTACATTTTTAAGTAGAGTTCTTTTGCAGTTTATTCTTACACCTTAACCAAGTCCTGGACTGGGTTAAGTGGTGTTGGCCCCTGGGCAGGGTTGATGCCATTTTCCTCCTCTCTAAAATTCAACAGCTTGAGTTGTCTGTCCATAAAGGTTGTCTCCTGTGGGACAGTAGGGTAGTGGTCCTCCCCACATTTCACAAACCTATCCTTCATCGTCTGTACCACAGCCACCCTGGCATAGTGTGAATGAAGGTCCTAGGGACGAGTTACGTTTGGTGGCCTGGCATGGACCAGGCCATCAAAGAGTGGGTATCACAATGTCAGGCTTGCCAAAGCTCATGCCTGGCCACTCCAGTTTCTACTCCTAGGCCTTGGGAAAATCCCAGGGGCCCCTGGTCTGGGGTCCAACTGGATTTTGTTGGACTTTTTCTTGACCACCAGTTCTTAGTCTTGGTAGATGCCAACTCAAGGTGGATGGAACTCAAACTCATGTCCTCCACCACATCTCAGGCTGTCCTCTGAACACTGTTGAAGATGTTTGCACCCATGGATTGCCCTGGTTTTATACAATGGGCAGCAATTCACGTGCACTCGGTTCCAGCTGTTCCTGGCATCCCATGGCATACACCAGGCCCTGGTAATGCCGTGGTACTCCGCCAGTAATGGCTGAGCTGAATGTGTTGTCTGGTCTGCCAAGGATGCCCTTAGCTGCTTGCAAATTGGCAAGACAGGGTTGCACAGGACCTCGTGGCGCAATACTCTATCCCATGCCCATCCACCAACTGCATCCCGGCTGAATTACTGATGGGATGCCTCCTCACAGACCAGCTGCATCTCCTTTATTCACCAGACACCCACACTGACTCTTCCAACAGGCACTGGAAGTTCAAAGAGGGCGACATGGTCTATGCCCAAAGGTTTTTTGGGGGGATCCTCATTGGATATCTGGGACAATAATCTACATAGCTGCCGCTGCTCTTACAGGGTTTAACTGATCAATGGCAGGATCTGGTATCATCATATTGACCAGCTGTGAGGACAATGCAGGCTCCAGTTGCATCACTTCCTTACACACACACCAGCCTGCTAGCCACCATGATGACCATGCCCCTCGGTTCAACGCACTGCTGCCTGACTTACCTATAGGCCTGTTCTGCTCCGATGCCTGCTGAACACCTCTTTCAAGTACGGGGATTTCCTCAGCCATGTCACCAGCCCACCAGCAGCTAACTCCTTCTGCATCAGAAGAAATCTCAGAACTTCGACACTCGCCAAGAACGTGTAGGCTCCCTGCCTACTTGAACGACTATGTTGCGTCATCTGGGAGGGGAGATGGTGCTATATCCCCTCAGGATGTTGAAGTTTCTATAGAAATCTCCCTGATTGGCCAGAATGGGAGCTGCTCAAAAGTGGGAGTTTAGAGGCCCCCTACTGGCTTTCGCATCTGACAGCCGGTTATAGAAGAGCTCTCAGATGCGGCAGAAGCTGCTGGCTGTTTCCCTGAGCTGTCACTAGTTTCACTTGCTGTTTGCTCTGTTACCCTTAATAAAGACTCATGATTTGGCTTTCCTCAGTTATTGTGTCCTCGATTTCGGATTTAAAAGTGACCTTAAAATATTTGTAATGATGACAGTGTAAAAAAATACAATATATAAGATACAAATGTGCATGCAAGACACACAAAAAACCCCAAAAGTAATTCCTCTTTCGCTTAGCATATGTGAATCTAGGCACTATGGTTTGTAAATTATAGTTAGTGATGGGCGAACTGAACCCGCACAATTCAGGTCTGTACCGAATTTTGCGGTGTTCGGTATGCCGAACACGAACCTGAAATGTTTTCAGACTTCGGGCAAAGTTCAGGGTCATGTTCGGCGTTCGGAGCTTTGATGTCACTGGCAGGTTGCTAAGGACACTAAGGTGATCGCTTCCTGGATTTCATGGACTGCTTATTTTTACGTGAAAGGACCGCCCTTTGCTTGCAGCGCCGCTGCAGTGTCCTTTTTTGTAAAAATAACAATGTTTATTTTTACATGAAGACCTCCCTTTGAAGGAGATATGGAGGAGCAGGGGAATCCCTCCCATGAAGAGATTCCGGGGGCGGAGCTTTGACGTCACCGGCAGGTTGCTAAGGATGCCAAGGTGATCACTTCCTGGATTCCATGGATTCCTGCCGGTGACGTCAAAGCTCTGCCCCCGGAATCTCTTCGTGGGAGGGATTCCCCGTTTGGGTTTGGTCGAATTTTGCGTAAAGTTAGTCTGAACTTGCCGAACCCAAACATCGTTGGGTTCGCCCATCACTAATTATAGTTTAGCATAATATACTGTAGATATAAATATTTTATAATAGGTTTTTATTATTATCACGAAATGCAATACAGTAATACAAGCTGGCTGTGCTTTGCTCCTTTGAGAGGCTATGGAGGAATGATTTTTCTCACAAGATGAAAATATAATGTAATCCTCCATGTTGAGGTCCTTTGCATAGTCTCAAAGATCTTACTTGGCTAGTTCAGGAACTAGAAGAGGCTACCAAGAGCTGCTTGAAAAAAACCCCTCTGCCTTCTCCTTGTGACCAGCATTGTATGGGGTCAGAAATTTCTTCAGCTGCTGAAGATTGGCTGGATAAGGATCTCAAAGTACTGTAATATGAAATTATCAACCCCATTAATTGGATTACTCTTAGAAGCAAGATATATTTCTTTACAAAGCAGCAGTAAACATAATTAAGTTCTCAAATTCAACCCAGCACCAAATAAAGCTAAAAGTAGCAATACTATCATTACAGTTTGCATTTCATATCAAGTTGGATTTTTTTTAGTTTTGCAAACTATGGTTAAGTTTATATTGGACATTTTTCTTAGTACAAATGACATAAAGGATCACAAAGCATATCTTAGATTATAATAAGAAAGTGATTTATTTATGCCTTATTAATTTTTTCTATAAAATATTTGTAAAAATATCCATAAGTAAAATCTTTGCATTTGTAGAGCATCTAATAGCCATTTTTGAGCTTAATTATTACAGCTTCATTTATATTTCTAGCTGAGCTATATTTATAAAATGCTAACTACAGCTGACCTCATATTAATACTTTATTTTGAATAGCCATTACACAAATAAAATTTAAAAATAACCTGTGGATTGTATAAGATTGCAAAGAACTTCTTAATATGAAGATACAGTGATCATAATTATTAAATTCACATCATGCTGAAATTATGGAGCAGATTTCTGGAAATCCCAGTCATCTTTATTTACCAGGTCGTCAGATAAAAATATACAGCGGTTAATATTGGATAGCAGCTAAAAGATAGCAAATAGCTGATTACAGTGACTCTTCTAGCAATCACAGTTGGAATCAAGTTTCACAAGTAGCACTTATTGTGATTTCCTACATGTATCACAGCCTGCTAGTTCAACAGGGTTATATCCAGGCGGCTTTGAACTGCAACAAGGTCTAATGTGTCATTGGCCATATTGCACAACATTCTTGCTACAATAATTCCCCCTTCATTAAGCATTCTTTCATAGTTGAAAGTTGCCTGCATAGTTGATATTTGTCTGGAAAAGATTACATACACTCCTTCCTCATATGCAAATGTTTTAAAGCAGATATGTAAGCATATGCTTTAAATATGAAGTTCTGTGCCTCATGGTTTTTATTTATTTATTTATTTATTAGATTTGTATGCCGCCCCTCTCCGAAGACTCGGGGCGGCTAACAACAATAAAGAAAACAATGTAACAAGTCTAATATTAAAAAATAATCTAAAAAACCCCAATTTAAGAGACCAATCATACAAACAAGCATACCATGTATAAATTCTATAAGCCTAGGGGGAAGGGAAAAAATTTCAATTCCCCCATGCCTGACGACAGAGGTGGGTTTTAAGGAGCTTGCGAAAGGCAAGGAGGGTGGGGACAACTCTGATATCTGGGAGGAGCTGGTTCCAGAGGGTCGGGGCCGCCACAGAGAAGGCTCTTCTCCTGGGTCCCGCCAAATGACATTGTTTAGTCGATGGGACCTGGAGAAGGCCAACTCTGTGGGACCTAACCGGTCGCTGGGATTCGTGCGGCAATAGCTTTAATAGTTTTACAGCAGATGTGCCTAAAGTAACTAAGGGAAAAGGTGGTCTGGAAAGGTAGCAAAATTCTCCTTTCTCCTTTTTATTGCTCTTGGCACTGTAAATAGACAGACATGGGGTCTGTAGAGTACATGGCACTGCCAGGTAACCACTGGAAAGGAAAAAATGGCACAAAAAGCTGATATAGTGATACCTATACCTAAGAATGCCTCTACTTACGAACTTTTCTAGATAAGAACTGGGTGTTCAAGATTTTTTTGCCTCTTCTCAGGAACCATTTTCCACTTACAAACCCGAGCCTCCAAAACTGTAACTGGAAAAGGCAGGGAGAAGCTTCCATGGAGCCTCTCTAGGAATCTCCTGGGAAGAAACAGGGCCTCCACCCTCCCTGTGGTTTCCCCAATTGCACACATTATTTGCTTTTACATTGATTCCTATGGGGAAATTGCTTCTTCTTACAAACTTTTCTACTTAAGAACCTGGCCACGGAACTAATTAAGTTTGTAAGTAGAGGTACCACTGTATACTGAAATAGACTAACATGAATTTCTCTCTGAAAACTGTTTCAAGGCACAAGTACTAATCCTTGTGTTTAGAAAAAATAAAATCTGCAGAATTCACAGACAATATTTTTATTTTCATCTCTTTGCCCATAAGAGTTAAACTTGTTTGGGTTTTTTGTTTTAATTAAGTACTCAAGCAAACACTTTTTGCCTATGCAAAGTTGATGGCCAGAAAAAGCTTTCTGTGGAGAAAGAGATACAATTCGGTAGGTATTATCTAGAACAGAGGTCCCCAACCGCCGGTCCGCGGACCGGGACCGGGCCGTTGGGGTTTTCCAGCCGGTCCGCGGCGTCGGAGACCCAAAGCCCATCCTGCGTGGAGGAAGACGGAGCCAAGCGGGGCCACCCGGAGACCTTTTCCCGTCTTCTTCTCCTCGCTCGCTCCCCTCATAACCAGCCGCCCCGCTCGCGTTGGGGAAAACGGAGGAGGCGGCGGTTCTTTTCTCCTCGCTCCAGAAAGTAGGCGATCGCGCCCCACCGCCGCCGCCGCCTCCTCCGTTTCCCCCAACGGCAAGCAATCTAAACCCGGGAAGGGCATTCCGGCTCTTCCCTTCAGCCTCAGAAGCCCCCTCGACGCTTGGCGGGCTGGTAGCTACGAACGGGCATCCCCCCGCGAGCGGGGCGGCTGGTTATGAGGGGAGCGTGCGAGGAGAAGAAGACGGGAAAAGGTCTCCGGGTGGCCCCGCTTGGCTCCGTCTTCCTCCACGCAGGATGGGCTTTGGGTCTCCGACGCCCTCGCCCGTTCCCTCAGGAGCGATGAGTGGGACGTCTTCTTCTCCTCGCTCGCTCCCCTCATAACCATCCCTCCAGCGTCGAGGGGGCTTCTGAGGCTGAAGGGAAGCGCCGGAATGCCCTTCCCGGGTTTAGATTGCTTGCCGTTGGGGGAAACGGAGGAGGCGGCGGCGGTGGGGTGCGATCGCCAAGTTTCTGGAGCGAGGAGAAAAGAACCGCTCGAGCTTGAAAAATAAAGAAGGAGGGTTATGGTTGGCGCTCGCTGATTTTATTATTATTATTGTTTGGTGGCTGAGTCTATTGAAGCCTCCCTTGAATGGAAGAGATGGGGAGAAAGAATCCAGCCTTTTCCCATCTACGGGGTTATGTTTTTGTGTGTGCGTCTGTGCGCCCTCTGTTGTTAAACTCTCTGGAGAGCGGAGAGCCTCTTGCAGCCACCGGCTTCGGCGCCGCTCTGTCCCGCTCATCGCCCGCCCGTATCCAGCAGATAGGCTTTGAGTTTTTGGCTGGGGGGGGGAGAAGTAGGACCTTCCTAAGTCCCCCCCCAGCCAAAATCACAAAGCCAGGCAGCCCCCAGCCGCCAAAGGAGCCTCCTCATTCTCCCCACCCTGTGGAGAAGGGGTGGGGCGGCAGGCTCTCCTTACTGACAAGCAGGTCATGTGTGTCCAGGGCTCCTTCCCCTCCTGCTAGCTGCGAGTTGGAGGGGGAGGGGCTCTGGATGCTAATCATTAGCAGCTAATGGAAAGCTAGATATGAGGTCAGGTGTCCCACCCTTATGACTCCTGTAGCTGTGTTCTGGTGCCGTGCAGCCCAGCAGCAGATTTTCTGGTTAAAGTGAAAAAACAAATACTGTAACAGTGAAAATTCATAGCAGCAGTGGCTGTGTCCAGTAGCAGCAAGTAGTGGTCATCATCATCAGTGCCCATCTCCAGTAGCAATAGCCATCTTTCTGTGTTAGGGGCCCACTACGCCTTCACCTCTAACCCTTGTAAAATGAATAAAAAACAAACATCACTGAAGAGCTTCTTTGAAAAGGAAGAAAGTCCCAATGAGACAGATGAAGACTCCATGACTGCTAAAAAAAAGAAAGCTGCATTTAAAAGAAAATACAATGAGTCCTACTTAAATTATGGGTTCATCGCAACTGGCGATTCACATGCCCCAAGCCCACTCTGTCTGTTATGTGGCGAACGGCTATCCAACGAGGCCATGAAGCCTTCAAAACTGGTTCGCCACTTACAGACCAAGCACCCTGCATCAAAAGACAAGCCTTTGGAGTTTTTTGAAAGAAAAAAACGCGAACACGAAGGACAGAAGCAATTATTGAAGGCCACCACATCAACAAATGTGTCTGCTCTGAGAGCATCATTCTTAGTGGCTAACCGCATTGCCAAGGCTAAGAAGCCCTTCACTATTGGTGAAGAGTTGATCCTGCCTGCCGCTAAGGACATTTGCCAGGAACTTTTAGGAGAGGCTGCGGTTAAAAAAGTGGCACAGGTTCCTCTTTCAGCAAGCACTGTCAGTAGACGAATTAATGAAATAGCAGAAGACATTGAGGTACAATTGTTGGAGAGGATTAATGCGTCACCATGGTACGCAATCCAAGTTGACGAGTCTACTGACGTTGACAACAAGGCAGTGATGCTTGTTTATGTGCGATATATTTTTCAAGAGGATTTGCATGAGGATATGTTATGTGTATTATTGTTGCCAGCCAACACCACAGGTGCAGAACTATTCAAGTCTTTGGATGATTACATATCAGGAAACCTAAACTGGTCATTTTGTGTCGGTATATGCACAGACGGAGCAGCTGCCATGACTGGACGGCTTTCTGGTTTAACTACCCGGGTCAAAGAGGTTGCGTCTGAATGCGACTCTACGCACTGTGTCATCCATAGAGAAATGCTGGCAAGCCGAAAAATGTCACCTGAACTTAACAGCGTTTTGCAAGATGTGATTAAAGTTATTAATCACATAAAAGCACATGCCCTTAACTCACGTCTGTTCGAGCAGCTCTGTGAGGAGATGGACGCGGAGCACAAACGTCTTCTCCTACACACAGAAGTCAGATGGCTTTCTAAAGGTAGAGCACTGGCCAGAGTTTTTGAGTTACGAGACCCGCTTTATAGATTTCTTTTAGAAAAAGAATCGCCACTTGCAGCACATTTCAGTAGTAAGGAATGGGTCACAAAACTTGCTTACTTATGTGACATATTCAACTTTTTGAACGAACTTAATCTGTCACTTCAGGGGAGAATGACAACTGCCTTCAAGTTGGCAGATAAAGTTGCTGCATTTAAAGCCAAACTGGAAGTGTGGGGACTGCGAGTGAGAAAAGGGATATTTGACATGTTTCAAACATTAGCAGGAATTTTGGAAGAGACCGAGCCTGAGCCTTCATTCTCCCAGCTTGTACATGATCACCTATCTCAGCTTTCAGAAGAGTTTGAGCGCTATTTTCCGACCACAAAAGACCCACGAACTAGGAAGGAATGGATTCGCAACCCATTTGTGAACAAGCCAGGTGAATCGACCTTGTCTGTGCTTGAAGAAGACCAACTGATTGAGATTGCAAATGATGGTAGCCTTAAAAGTATGTTTGAGACTTCAAATCTCCCAACATTCTGGATTAAAGTCCAGGCTGAATATCCTGGGATCGCCACCAAAGCACTGAAAACTCTGCTTCCTTTTCCAACATCCTATCTTTGTGAAACTGGGTTTTCTGCCATGACAACAGCAAAAACGAGATTACGGAGTAGACTGGACATAAGGAACACACTTCGGGTTTCACTGTCTCCCATCACCCCCAGATGGGACCGTCTTGTTGCAGGAAAACAAGCCCAGTGCTCCCACTGATCCAGGGAAACAAGCCTGGTGCTCCCACTCATTTTGAACCTATGGTAAGTTGAATCACATTCTCATTATAAATGTCATAATTATATGATAAGTATGCACTAAGCTCCACCCCTCCATAACCCCACCCCCATATGACCAAAGCCCCCCCCCCAACCGGGCCGTGGAAAACTGGTCTAGCTTAAAACCGGTCCCTGGTGCAAAAAAGGTTGGGGACCTCTGATCTAGAAACTACTGACACATTTCTTTATTTGACAGTGAAAAGTGTGATTATAGTATTTTTTTAAATGTTAAATGATTTGCATTCAGGATACCAGGAATTTTATCTGCCATCCCACACCAAACTGTCTATGCCCAATCCTTCTTCAAAGATGACGGTTAACTGATTGATTGATTTGGCTAATATATGGCTCCATTGAAAAAGTAATCTACAAATACTATTACAGTATAACATAACTTGAAAGAAAATGCAACAATACCATACAACAAAGAAAGCCCTGATATGTCACCATTTGAAGTAACAAAATCTTCATATGTGCCTAAATGTATTTCCAAAGAGCCATTTCTCATTATGATCCCTATGAATTCACTACTATGAAATGTACTACCTACATTTTGGACGACTTTATATGTAGGTTTACGCAGAATACTCTACAATAGTGTTTCTCAATCTTGACAACTTTAAGAAATGTTAAAGTTATGAATGTGTATGATTGTGTAGTAGCGATTGTTTTTAAGACAATGGGTTTTAGTTACAGTTTTAATTATTAGATTTGTTATATATAGTTTTATTGTTGTTCTGAGCTGGCCCAAGTTTTCGGAGAGAGGCGGCATACAAGTCTAATTATTATTATTATTATTATTATTATTATTATTATTATTATTATTATTATTATTAAAAATGTAAGGTTTCAGAATTTTTCAACTAGGACGCCTGTCTCAAATAGATAAAGTATAAAGGTACTTCAGGATACAGTTTTCCCAAGCTATTGTTTTTCCAAAAACTGAAAAATCTTAGTCAGAATTATAGTATTTAATTCAGATTCTAGAATTTCCTTCCAACTTAATTCCTCCAGTAATATTTTAACCTGTATCTAGTCTTAGGTAACAGCCTTAGTTCCACTTTCAAAATTGATAAATATAACACGGGTACAAATAATTCCTAATTATAAATTTAGATCTCTAGAATGTCAGTGTATAATATCCTATTTATTCAGATATTATGGCTCCAAGGATTTCCAGATGTTGTTTTTGCTGAGTATCACAATGTCTGACAGTTTGGATAGCAGTCTAGCATAAAAGTATTTTGGATATTTAACAGTCACACTTATAGCTCAGTTGTAGAAGTTGTGATATTTGACGACATGAGAAATATTTTAGGAATTTTAAATAACACAATACAAGTATGATAGTTACACTTTCAGAGTTTTTAACCTCCCAATTGCAGCAGTTAGGCAGTAACCAACAGGAAAATTAATGTAAGAAGTGGTAATTAAAAGACAAAGTAAAAGGAGAGGTATAAACAGAAAGTTTTGGTAGTATGGGCATATTCAAGCAATTTGGTTCACATAAAAAAACCAGCATTAGCACATTTGAACTTAATGGCTGCAATCAACATTTGAACAATGTCTTTTATATATGGCAAAGTCACTTTTTGTCATGCAAATTACTGAACACTATTACAAAATGTGCTCTGGAAAGATTATGACTTTTAGAAAGGCACTAATACTGGCTGAAAAGCTTTACTTGTTCCAAGTTTCAAAAACCAATTCAGGAAAAAAAAACCTATGCAGGAATTCTCAGTCAGCAGTTATTTTGGTTCAGATCACAAAAGACAAGCAATTATAACAAAAAGATGTATTTCAGAGATAAACCATCATTAGCATTTTAGAAAAGAATCTATATAATAGGGTCAACAATGACAGCTTGAATTGCAATATTTGTCAATTCAGTGTCAAGAACAATGATCTACAGAAAAGACAAATGATTTCTCATTTATAGGGAGTTATAAAAATCTTACCTGTACCTTTATAACTATAAATACTGTTCTATATTCAATATAGTTATATGAATTATGAGAAAGATTTGGTCACAATTTATCATTCTTTTTGACTGAATTGGCTCTAGCAATATATTACATAGGATTATTGATATAAAACTATTACTGCCAAGTAGAGTAGAAGAAGAGAAAGGGGAAAAAAGTACCTAAAACTTTCAATCTATAGTTGGGAATATGCCACAAGAGAAGATGACAGATTTATTAACAAGTGTAATAAAGAGCAAAGGGTCATAATATTTTGGCGGTGAGTACAGCCCAACCAAGCAGGTAAGCTTCACATAGAAGGTCATATGCTTGTATCCTAAGATTTTTATTAATATTGCTTCTTCATTGCTTATTTGACAATCATTAAGTGTTGTACCACATGATTCTTGACAAATGTATATTTTATTTTATGTATGCTGAGAGCACATGCACCAAGACAAATTCCTTATGTGTCCAATCACACTTGGCCAATAAAAAAAATTCTATTCTATATAGAATACTGTACAGTAAATATCATTACAGACAGCAATATTTTTATATCTATGAAGCGTCTGAGTATATGCAAAGTGAAGTCAGGGAAATATTTTATCACTTCTTCACTAATAAGCATTGTAGACCAAGTATAGGGAATTTACCTTTTGATTGATAAGTCTGCAGATAAACACCATTCATGATGGTGGAACATCATCAGACAATCAATAAATATGAAATTGCTAGCTATGACAGGGGATTCAGACATCTTGAGACATTTATGTGATGAAATGGCACTTGCCTAGCAATCAAATTTCATCACATGTCCCTGTAGAAAATGCAACATAAATTGCTGTCCACACTTGTTAGTCTCCTTCATCAGTGTTTTAATTTCATGTGCGCTGTGAAATTTGCTTATATTTCTTTGATTGAATTCCACTTTTATTATTTTTACAAATAAATTTGTGGTGGCAAGTATATAGAATAGAATAACAGAGTTCGAAGGAACCGTGGAAGTCTTCTAGTCCAACCGCCTGCTTAGGCAGGAAACCCTACACCACTTGAGACAAATGGTTATCCAACATCTTGAAAACTTCCAGTATTGGAGCATTCAGAACTTCTGGAGGCAAGCTGTTCCGCTGATTAATTGTTTAACTGTCAGGAAATTTCTCCTTAGTTCTAAGTTGCTTCTCTCCTTGATCAGTTTCCACCCATTGCTTCTTGTTCTGCCCTCAGGTGCTTTGGAGACTGGGTTGACTCTGTCTTCTTTGTGGCAATCCCTGAGATATTGAAAGACTGTTATCATATCTGATACAGTTCTACAGAGGAATTATTGAGTCTGTCATCTGCATTTCTATAACTGTCTAGTTTGGTTCTGCAACCCAACAAGACAGACATAGGCTTCAGAGGATAATCAGAACTGCAGAAAAAACAATTACTGCCAATCGGCATTGAGGACCTGTATACTGCACAAGTCAAAAAGAGGACCATGAAAATATTTACTGACCCCTCGCATCCTGGACATAAATTGATTCAATTCTCACGGTCAAAACAATGCTATAGAGCACTGCACATCAAAACTTGTCAACTTGACAACAAAATAAGAACAGTTTTTCCTCGAATACCATCACTCTGCTAAACAAATAATTCCTCACCACTGTCAAACTATTCACTAAGACTGCATTACTATTACTATTAGTATTCTCATTGTTCCTGTCACCCACCTCCTCCTACTTATGACTATATGACTTGTTGCTTGTTTCCTTACGATTTATGTTGATTGTTTCCTGATTACTTATTTGTATCCTATGGCAATCATTAAGTGTAGTATCTCATGATTCTTGACAAATGTATCTTTTCTTTTATGTGCACTGAGAGCACCAAAGACAAATTCCTTGTGTCCAATCATACTTGATCAATAAAGAATTCTATTCTATTATATTCCATTCCATTCCATTCTATCCTCTGTTAAATGCATCCTAAGACTATGTTTGGCAGCTTCACAGTGCTGGCTGATATTTAAATAGTTGTCCACTAGGACTTCAATATCCCTCTCACAGTTACTTTTGTTGGCCAAAGTGCCACATAAACCATACCTGTGCATTTTGTTTTTCTTCCCTAAATGTAGAGCTTTCCTTTTTTCACCATTTTCACCATTTCGCCCAATATTCAAGTCTGTCAAGATCCTTCTGTATCTTGCTTGAGCCTATTTTCTGGAGTGTTGACTATTCCTGCCAATTTGGTGTCATCTGCAAATTTGATGAGTTCCCCATCTATTCCGTCCTCTAAGTCATTGATGAAGGATGTTGAAGAGTACTGGGCCTAAAACAGAGCCTTGGGGTATTCCACTGCATAATTCCCTCCAGGTAGATGTAGTTCCATTGAGAACTATATGTTGACTATGATTGGTCAGCCAGTTTTGAATTCCTCTGGTGGTGTTGCTGTCTGACCCACATTTTTCTACTTGTTATCTAGTAGTAGGTTATGGTCTACTTTATCAAATACCTTACTGAAGTCCAAATAAATTATATTGACAGCATCCTTCTGATCCACTAATTTAGTCACTTTGTCAAATAATGCAATAAGATGAGTCTGGCATGATCTGTTTTTCATAACCCTGTGTTGGCTTTTGGTTATTACAGTGATCCCTCGGTTAGCGCGGGGGTTACGTTCCAAGACCTCCCGTGCTAACCGATTTCCGCGTTATACCGGATGCGGAAGTAAAAACCACCATCTGCGCATGTGCGCCATTTTTTTCATGGCCGCACATGCGCAGATGGTGGAGTTTGCGTGTGGGCGGCGGGGAAGACCAAGGGAAGATTCCTTCAGCCGCCCAACAGCTGATCTGCTCCGCAGCGCGGAGCCGAAGATGGGGTAAAGGCAAAGGGGAAACCCCATCTTCGGCTCCTCGCTGCTGCCGCGCTGCGGAGCGGATCAGGTGTTGGGCGGCTGAAGGAACCTTCCCTTGGTCTTCCCGCTTGCCGCTTGCCAGTCCACACACGCCCCCCTGGATGAGCCGGCCACAGGGGCGAGGGGTGGGGATGAAGGGGCAGGACTTCCCGGGCGGAAGGCATGCTCGGCTCTGCCGCTCCAGCCCCTTTCGGCCGAGCCTCCCCGGCCAAGCAGCCAGGGAAGTCGAGCCAGGCGTGGCGGCGGCAGCGCTGCTTCTCCGGTCGCCCGGTCCTCTCCTGCCTCCTGCGCCGATGTTCCCCGCTGCGACGGAAGGCAGTCGCTTGGCTAGGGAGGCTCGGCCGAAAGGGGCTGGAGCGGCAGAGCCGAGCACGCCTTCCGCCCGGGAAGTCCTGCCCCTTCATCCCCACCCCTCGCCCCTGTGGTCGGCGGGGATGAAAGGGCAGGACTCCCTGGGTGGAAGGCGTGCTCGGCTCTGCCGCTCCAGCCCCTTTCGGCCGAGCCTCCCTAGCCAAGCGACTGCCTTCCGTCGCAGCGGGGAACATCGGCGCAGGAGGCAGGAGAGGACCGGGCGACCGGAGAAGCAGCGCTGCCGCCGCCACGCCTGGCTCGACTTCCCTGGCTGCTTGGCCGGGGAGGCTCGACCGAAAGGGGCTGGAGCGGCAGAGCCGAGCACGCCTTCCACCCAGGGAGTCCTGCCCTTTCATCCCCGCCGACCACAGGGGCGAGGGGTGGGGATGAAGGGGCAGGACTTCCCGGGCGGAAGGCGTGCTCGGCTCTGCCGCTCCAGCCCCTTTCGGCCGAGCCTCCCCGGCCAAGCGGCAGCCTTCCACCGGGAGGCTCAGCATTCCGTCAGTCGTAGCGCTGGCTGTCAACTTTTCTTTTTAGCACTGGGGAGGCAAGTCAGCTCCTGCCCAGTTTTAAAAAGAAAAGTTGACAGCCAGCGATTGTTCCGCTGCCGCCAGCATGGCCTGGCTGGCAGCGGAAGATGTAACGGAGCTCACGGGGGATTCGCCTTCCTCCCACCCGCAGCCGAGACTGATCGTGGGCTCCTTCGCAACCTCGGAGAGCTTCCGGGGCATGAAAGCTCACGAAAACCAGGAAGCTCTCCGAGGTTGCGAAGGAGCCCACGATCAGTCGGCTGCCGGCGGGAGGAAAGCGAATGCCACGGGGCTGGGCTCGGCTCCCCCCTCGGCTCCCCCCCTTACCAGCCCCGCCGCGGAAGGCTCCATTCTGTTCCCTGCCGGCCCGATTGAGCGGCCGGCGGTCTCCATTCAGGGAACAGAATAAAAAAAAAATTATTTTTTAATATTTTATTTTTTTAAATAATATTTTTTGAAAAACCGCGTTGTAGCGTTTCGCGCTAATCGAGAACGCGCAAGTCGAGGGACCACTGTACTTTGTTTGCTTCTATGTGTTCATTGATTCGTTGCTTGATTATCTTTTCCAGAATCTTCCCTTGTATTGAGGTCAGTTTATAGGTCTGTAGTTTCCTGAATTTATTTTTTCTTCCTTTTTTGAAGATGGGAACTACATCAGCTCTTTTCCAGTCCTCTGGCAGTTTCCTGGTGCTCCAGGATCTTTGAAAGATATCGTTCTGTGGTTCTGAGATCTCATTTGCCAGTTCCTTCTGAACCTTGGGGTGTAATCCATCTGGTCCCATTGATTTGAACTTGTCTAGATTAAACTAGCTAGGGTAGTGTTTTGTAACCTTAGCAACTTTAAGATGTATAGACTTCAATTCCCCAAATTCCCCAGCCAGCATGTTGAAAAATACTGATGTAGGATATTATTTATAACAGGATGATAAAAATAAATTCTTATATTCAGAAATTAAATTAGCTTTCTCCAATCTTGCATTTATTACAAGTTCAACTTTCAGAATTGCGAGTTGAATATCCTGGCTAGGACTACTGTGAACAGGCTCAAGCATTCTGAAAGTTACTAGGGCTGCTGACTTATACTGTACTATTGTAGTCCACTAATTCTTGTGTTCATTTTAAAGTAATAAATACAGTATACAGTACTATATAATACTAACAAAGTTATTTCTGTACATATTAATCTCTTTCTTCACATAGCTTTCTCCAGATGCACACTTAAATTATTATTCTAAACTTTTCTGTGCAGTCTATTTCTCCAGGGAATAGGTACAGTGGTGGGTTGCTGTTGGTTTGAACCCATTCAACTGTATCTGTGGAGGAATTTGCTTCTGCTCACCAAAATGGCAGTGATGGCAGGCTGGCCACACTCCTGTACAGGTTCTCCAGTTGCTGCTTCCTTAAAGTGGCTGGCAAAAAACCCTCTGCACATGCTCAGAGGCTTCTGTGCATGCATGGACGGTAATTTGTGTGACGTGACAGGGGCAGGTGCGAGAGCACTTCCGGCATGATGTGAACTGGTATGGAAGGTAAGTAGAACCTACCCCTGAACAGGTAGCATACAAGCTTATGATTAGTATCTTTTTGCAAGTCTATATATCGTGTATGGTGATTCAATAACATTGTGTTCATGATGGATTGAGATTATTATTGTCTATAAAAACCCTAAACTGTTGAGTTATTAGCTCTCAGAATAAATACATGTCCAATATATAAAGGATGTGTTTGATTGCTAGGATTTCCCCCTTTTTTTCCTCTCTCTCTCTCCTTTTACTTGGGAAATCCATATGTGCATATGTGTTTTAAGTTCATCACAAAGATAAGATCAACACTGGGTACATACTTTATGCAGCTGTTTCATTTATTCAGTGCAGCCCTCATCAGCTCCTTGTCTGCAGAGATTATGGGTTTATACTCCTACACTATTCCTTGGATAATGACAAACTCTAAGTATAAATGTAGATTATCTAATTTTAGTCAAGCAGCAGTATATTGGCTTTCTTTCAGGAGCAAAAGAAGCAACAGGATATGTACATTATAGATAATCATTGTTCGAGATAAACAATCACTATTCAAGTAGCAAATCTGAACAGCTAGAAGCAAGAAAATTTATAACCAGAAGCCAGCAAGGGTTTCTCAAAAACAGATTCCAATCTTACTTCATTATTTGACAAAGTAACAAAGTTAGTGGACTAGCGAAATGCTGTCCATATAATTTACTTGGACTTCACTAAGGCATTTGACTACAACAGTGATGGTGAACCATTTTTTCCTCGGGTGCCAAAAGAGCATGCGTGCACGCTATCGCATATGCATGAGTGCCCATACCCATAATTTAATGTCTGGGGAAGGCAAAATCAGCTTCCTCCACCTCCCTAGAGGCCCTCTCATGTTTCTTCCTTCCCAGGCTCCAAAGGCTTCAATGGAGCTGGGGCAGAGTAAAAACGCCCTCACTCATTCCCCTGGAGGCTCCCTGGAAGCCAAAAATGCCCTCACAGAGGCTCTGTGCAAACCAAAAATCAGCTGCCCAGCATATTGGAGCTGAGCTAGGACAACGGCTCACATGCCAGCAGATATAACTCTGCATGCCACCTGTGGCACCCATGCCATAGGTTCACTATTACTGGAGTACAACCTACTACTTGATAACATAGAAAAATGTGGGTTAGACAGCATCAACCCTCCTTTGTCGTCAGGCATGGGGGAACTGAGACATCTCCCCCGGGCATATACAATTTATGAATGGTATGTTTGTATGTATGTTTGTTTAGTAAATGGGGTTTTTAAATATTTTAAACTACAATTTAGATTTGTTATGAATTGTTTTATTCTGTTGTGAGCCGCCTCGAGTCTGCGGAGAGGGGCGGCATACAAATCTAAATAATAAATAAAATAAATAAATCAACACCAGATGCATTCCGAATTGGCTCGCTAACTACACTCGACATTTATTTTATTTAGAATAGAATAGAATAGAATTTTTATTGGCCAAGTGTGATTGGACACACAAGGAATTTTATTCATTTGTCCAACACACAAATGCATAGGAAGAAAAATAGACATGTGATAATATAAAAGAGGGTGAAAGTGAACTTAGAGGAGAGGATATATGAAAGGAAGAGAATATATATGATAGGTGAAAGAGAGGAAAGACAATTGGACAGGGGACGAAAGGTATTCCAGGGCACTTATGTATGCCCCTTACTGGCCTCTTAGGAACCTGGAGAGGTCAATTGTGGAGTCCTTATTGGAATTACAGTACATCTACATAGAAAGGACCCTAACCTTCAAGGTTCTGCCTTAAGCCCAGTATTCTTCAGTGTCTCCATTAATGATTTAGACAAGGGGATAGAAAAGCTTATCAAATTTGCAAGTGACACCAAGCTGGCAGTAAAAGCCAATGGTCCGGAGAATAGGCTCAACATACACAAGAATCTTAATAGAATTGAATACTGGGCCCTATCTACCAAAATGAACTTCAATGGTGAGAAAAGCAAGGTTCCACATTTAGGAAATAAAAACCAGATGCATAGGTATAGAATAGGTGGTACCTGGCTCAACAATAGTAACTGTGAGAAGGATCTTAACGTCCTGGTGGACAATCACTTAAATATGAGCCAGTGGTGTGTTGCAGCTGCCCAGAAAGCCAATGCAGTCCTAGGCTGCATTAACAGAGGAATAGAATCAATATCACGTGTAGTGTTAATACTACTTTATAATGCCTTGGTAAGACTACACTTGGAATATTGCATCCAGTTTTGATCACTACAATATAAAAATGATGTTGAGACTCTAGGAAAAGTACAGAAAAGAACAACAGAGATTATTAGAGGATTGGAAGCTAAAATATAGCAGTTGCAGCAATTGGGTATGTCTAGTTTAATGAAAACAAGGACTGGGGGTCCTTAGCAGTGTTGCAACATCTAGGGGGTTGCCACAACAAAGAGGGGGGTCAACTATTCTCCAAAGCACCTGAAGGCAGGACAAGAAGTAAAGGATGGAATTACTGTAATCAAGGGGAAAAAACCAACCTAGAACTAAGAAGAAATTTCCTGACAGTTAGAAAATTAATCAGTGGAACGACTTGCCTGCAGAAGTTGTGACTGCTCCAACACTGGAAGCTTTTAAGAAGATATTGGACAAACATTTGTGTGTAATGGTATAGGATTTCCTGCTTAAGCAGGGGGTCCTTCCAAGGTCTCTTCCAACTCTGTTATTCTGTTATGTGGAGATCCATGACAGTAAGTGCTGCATAAAGAAGCATATTTTTCTATATATTGACTGAAGCATTTCTTTGCTGTGGTTTGTTAACTGGATTATGTTAGTTCCCTTTGGCCGTCTAGTTAAATTCTGAGAATTGGCTTGTTTTTCTTGTAGTCAAAATATTTTATACTGCAATTGTATTAGACTAGAAATCTGCACAGTAAAAAAATATCAGATAGTGATTAAGACTTCTAAAAGACTATTTTCCATATATTGACAGGTGTTGAAATTATGTGCTTTGTATGAAAGATATCTAATGATCCCAGTTTAACCCAAGAAAACCAGCATCATTTAACCCCACCTCCAATCTCTCTGATATTCTCTTTGTAATGTGATTGGTAAAAAAAGTTCCTCTATGTCTGATCAATAATCATAAACCTCCAATATGACATTTATTACAATATGAGCCAAGTTACTACAATTTTCAGTACTCAGTAATTCCCTTTTTTTCATCAAAGTGGATACTATACAAGACTTAACTTGAAAGTTAATGTTTTATTTAAGACCTACACATACACATGGAATCAGCTCCCCGCCCCCTGGAGATTTGCACTGACCCCACCTCCTTGCCTTCCGAAAGAGTTTAAAAACACATCTTTGCTGCCAGACCTTCCCCATCTAACGAATGTTGTGTGATTATTGAATGAATGAAAACAAATGTTTTTAAAGTTAGAATTTTAAGAACCTGTTAGTATATTTATTTATTTATTTTTATTTATTTATTTATTTATTTGTCCAATACACAAATACATAGGAAGAAAAATAGACATGTAGTAATATATATAAGGGTAAAGTGAACTTAGAGGAGAGGATATATGAAAGAAAGAAAATATATATGGTAAGTGAGAGAAAGGAAAGACAATTGGACAGGGGACGAAAGGCACACCAGTGCACTTATGTACGCCCCTTACTGGCCTCTTAGGAACCTGGAGAGGTCAATCGTGGAGAGTCTAAGGCAGAAATGTTGGGGGTTAGGGGTTGACACAATTGAGTCCGGTAATGAGTTCCACGCTTCGATAACTCGATTGTTGAAATCATATTTTTTACAGTCAAGTTTGGAACGGTTCGTATTAAGTTTGAATCTGTTGCGTGCTCTTGTGTTGTTGCGGTTGAAGCTGAAGTAGTCATTGACCGGTAGGACGTTGCAGCATATGATATTAATTGGACAAACTGTACTGTTGTCTTTTTTTGCTATATGTTGTGAACCGCCCCGAGTCCATTATTTTCCCTTGCTTAAAATACATATTTTTGCTTAAAATATTTTTTGGAGAAAAGTGAAAGTATGGCAATGGTAGGAAAAAGTGACTATTTGGCCAATAAGGTTATTTTCTTTGTTTATTGAACCTATGCACTTGAAGATATGAGCACTTCATGTAACTGCAATCTTCATTAATGGTGTAGAAAGTCAATAGAATGAATATTAATATTACTGATGTCCTCAAGACACCAAGTGATTTGCTTTGAAGAAGTGACCTCAGGTCATGAAGCTAGAGGCCAGATATAGTGCAAAGAAACAAAGCTTCTGCAATGTCTGGAGAGTCCTAGTTAAGTCCACTATGAGATTAAAAAACCACGTCAATGAATGAAGCTGACAGCATCGGCTGGCTCTGCTCTTTTGATTTGGCAGAATGCAAACCTTTATTTGGCTCCTCACAATAAGCTTTATTCAGTGGTGGGTTGCTCCCAGTTTGGACCAGTTCTTAAAACAGGTAGTGCCAGAGGCAGGAGGCTCCAGTTACCCACCCAAGACACTTCTGCACATGTGCAGAAGCATCACGTACACACAAACCAGTAGCAAAATCATTTACATATAAAGCCACCACTGGCTTTATTCCATATGTATTTTTTTAATATAAGTCTCATACTTTCCTATGGAAAGTATGCCGAGGACAACAGCCTCAGACTATAATCATGGTTAAAAATATGTAATGCTTTATTCACAGTAAATATGCACACATCTATTGCAGGACATGATTTCATTCACAAGAAGTTTAAGAATATCAGTCAACTAATGCTAATTGAGAGCCTTGACACTGTGAGAACTGACCATGGTAGCACATGGTAGCAAAAATGTGGTGCTTTATCCAAATATAAATCCTACAAGTGCACTCTAATTACTCTACGCATCTGATAAAGTTTGCTCCTATATCTCATAAAGCTTGACATTTGTTAGTCAGAAAAGGGGCTAGTATATTATTTCTAACTGTGAGTATAAAGCACCTTTTTCCATTTTAGTGATGCTCAGAATTCTCAGAAATCTTAGCCAGTCTTTCTAAGGATTTTGGAAATTACAATCCCAATATAATTTGATGAAGCCAAATTTAGGGATGCTGGCTTTGTATCCCTTGTTTTTTCATTTGTCTTTTTTGTCAGAATATAAATAATATCACCATTATTATTGCAGCACTATAACAATACATCACTGTATCTAGATCTTGGTCACTGAATTGGAGAAGATTGTAAAAAAAAACACACAAGATTGTTTTTCAAACTTGGCAATTTTAACAAAATTAAATTGTGGAATTCTTTAAATTAAAAGTTCCCTGATCTTAAAATTGCCAAGTTTCAAAAATACTGATATCCAGTTAACTTTGGCTTAATTACTTTAATTGACGAAGAGTGTGCTATTTCTCAAGACAGACTCTATTCTATTGTCGCTCACAATCCCCAATAAGCACTATTGAGCAATGGCATAGTTTCTACTGCAATGCTCTCTACATGGGGCTTCCTTTGAAAAGTGTTCGGAAACTTCAGATCATGCAGAATGCAGCCGCGAGAGCTATCGTGGGGCTTCCAAGGTCTGCCCACATTTTGCCAACACTCCGAAACTGCCGATCAGTTTCCGGTCACAATTCAAAGTGTTGGTAATGACCTATAAAGCCCTACATGGCATCGGACCAGAATACCAGCGGCCAATCAGGTCCCATAGAGTTGGTCTTCTCTGGGTCCTGTCAACTAAACAATGCCGTTTGGCGGGACCCAGGGGAAGAGCCTTCTCTGTGGTGGCCCTGGCCCTCTGGAATCAACTCCTCCCGGAGATTTGAATTGCCCCTACTCTTCCCGCTTTCCGCAAGATGTTGAAGACCTATCTATGTCGCCAGGCATGGGGGGGAATAACTAGCTTTTCCCGCCATCACCACCTTTTTCTGACTGTAATATATGAGAATGGTGTGATTGTGTAGTAATGATCGTTTTTAATATTATGGGTTTTAAATTTGTTTTTTAACTTATATTGAATTTGTACTTTGTATATTGTATTGTTGTTGTTGTCAGCCGCCCCGAGTCTTCAGAGAGGGGCGGCATACAAATCTAATAAATCTAATCTAATCTAATCTAAACAGACATGTAGGGTTTAGCTCAAACATGTCTCTTTTAGAACCTGGTTTTTCCTGTTCATTCTTTTTTTAAGTGAAGGAAAAAAGGAGAATAAAGTTAGATGATGATATTGTATTCTAGGATTGGATTGTTAAGAACTAAATTTTGTTAATTATTGTTATAATTGAACCCTTACCTTCCCACATTTTCTTACAATTTTTAATGGCATAGTTTTTTTTTTAAAAAAATCTTGTTTGTGTTGTAGAACAAAACATTGTAAAACTTTTTATCCAGGTTCATGTTCTAGAATGCATTGTCTATTGAGGACAAACTACTTTTTAAACAATTAACCAAAGTTACACTTCTTTATAAACTAGTGATTGAGTCTGTTATTCAAGCCAGGGAAAAGATGTGGGTGCTTTAATTATTTGAAAAGTGAGTGATGCTTTATATGGGCACCCATATGTTCTGAATGAATTCATTCAAAGGATTTTCACAGTACTAATAAAAACTCTCCATTGCTAGCAATTTGGCTGATCTCTGCCAGTGAGATTTTCAGATTTACAGCCTAGCTTAATCAGAGAAACCCAGCTGCCTTAGCTGATTTGATAGAGCTTCTTCTCTGTCTCCTCGCCTATTTAGAAATGCTATAATCTGTTTAAGTCCTATGTCATAATGAAGATTATGAGATATAGTACGTCAGTGTTCTATACATGACAGCAAGGATTCTCAGTTGTGAGCTGGGAATGACATTGAAGCAGAGAATTGCCTTCCTTAAAATTGTTCTAATTTTATGGTTTCACAGTGGCTTGGTTCAACACTCCTTATTTGCTTTTTTGCAGAAATTTAGAAATATCTACTCAAATTTCTGTTTTAGAAATATCTACTCATATAAGATAACAGCAAAAATACACAAAATGCCATGTCACAACTTCCAAAATTGAGTCAGCAAACACTTGATTTAGAAAGCTTTGTATTTATTGACAGTTCATTCTGCTTTCACTTGAAATGTGTAACAGATAAATTTAGTATTAGCTGGTGGGCGATATAAAACATGCAAAGTCTATAAGAAAAATATAAGGTAATTAGAACATCTTTTAAGGCTTTGGGAGTCCTTTGGGAGTTGGGCAGCATATTAGTACAAACAAACAAACAAAATATCTTAAAAATATTTAAAATCTATATTTTTCACTTTGATATAGATTGGGACTAATGTCCAAGTAATGTTAGTTTCAATATGTGCATTTAGGTGTTTGATGCATTGCAAAATACATAAGTATATATTTAATCCATTTTTATTCTGCTTGTCATATCAGAAACATCTCAAAATTATATACGTGAGGAAAAGGTTTACAGATATATTAACCATGTATTCATTACACTCTGCTAATTTTTAAAACTATAGCTATGTACTGAATCAATATTTTTAAAAGTATAAACTAAAAATACACTCTGTGTGTGTGTGTGTGTGTGTGTGTGTGTGTATTGGACTTATATGCCACCCCTTTCCATGGACTTGGGACAGCTTACAACATTTCAATAAAATACAATATATAAAACACTTATCAATACTTATCAAGTCATTAACTTAGCAATGAGTTAACTACTATAATATGAAAAATAGAAGATGTTATTGTAAAGTATCATAAAAAATCTGCTATAGTAATTCAAACTGCTGTATCATTTGATTAGTTGAAAATACTGCCTTTTCTAAAATATATGGATCATACATTTCAAACAATCGTTTTCTAACTCCTGTATAATATCACTTTTCCAATTTCTTAGTATAATTTTTTTTCCAATGCACATGGTTGAGGTAACTCCAATTCCTGATTAACAGTCAAATTTCAAACTTTACATATAATCAATATTATATTAACTTTTAAAGATTTTCCCATAGATTGTCTTGGTGGTGGGATTCAAATAATTTAACAACTGGTTCTCTGCCCTAATGACCAGCTGGGTAGGCATAGCTGGATGGTCAAATGATTGGTGGGCATGACCAATTTGATGTCACTCACAGCAAGGGGTGCTTCGCCTGGCTTTCTTATGACCATGGGGATGCTGCAACAGTCATAAGTGTGAAAAACAGTCATAAATTTCAGTGCCATTGTAACTTTGAATGGTCACTAAATGAACTGTTGTAAGTCAAGGATTACATGTACAAAAATACAAAAAGTCTCTTTGCTTGAAAAAAGGTATTCTAAATACCAGTCATTAGATTAGAAATACTGTACCTGCAAATCAGAGTTATAAACCAGGCAGGTACCAGAGGAATTAAAATAGTTAAAATGGAATGATAACTATCAGCAACCCATTCTTGCTCATAGAGTGAAACCTTTTAGCCGCTCCGAGTCTTCGGAGAGGGGCGGCATATAAATCTAATGAAATAATTCAAGCTCTTCAGAAAGAACACACCCAGGAGAAGCAATCCTTAGATTCATGTGCGCCACTTAAAGATACCAGCTGGTCTCACTCACTTCACAAGATGTCCTAAGGAAATCATCCAGAGTTAAAGAAAGATCATATGCCCACCAGAAAGGCCAAGCTTGCAAATTGCCTCTTGGAAGTACACCCCAAAAGGACAGTGCCAGAACCACTAATGCAGGGAAGGAAGATCCCCCTCTACAGTTAGAAAAAGAAACCATGAGTTAGGGGGAGAAATCATACACTATTTTCTTTATTTTTACATGAAAGGACTCCCCTTTGCTTGCAGCGCTGCTGCAGCATCCTTTTTCGTAATAATAACAATGTTTATTTTTACGTGAAGACCTCCGTTTGAAGGAGCTGGGGAATCCCTCCCACGAAGAGATTCTAGGGGCGGAGCTTTGACGTCATCGGCAGGTTGCTAAGGATGCCAAGTGATCACCTTGGCGTCCTTAGCAACCTGCCGTGACGTCAAAGCTCCAAACGCTGAACACGACCCCAAACTTTGCCCGAAGTTTCAAAAAAGTTTGGGTTCGTGTTCGGCATACCGAACACCGTAAAATTCAGTACAGACCCGAATTGTGCGAGTTCGGTCCACCCATCACTAATTACAAGTTCAACTTTCAGAATTGGGAGTTAAACATCCTGGCTAGGACTTCTGCTGGGACTTCTAGGACTTCAAACCCAACACAAATAATTAAATCACAACAATTTAAATCCTTTTAAAACTAAAACAAAATTCTTGTCTGGGTCATTGCCAAAGCTCACACCCCAGGCAAGCTCAAGTGTAAACACTTGATATAAGCCTAACTACAAAGAATGCAATTAGCACTAGAATATAGCAAACACAGTAGCTGTTGCTTGTTAAACCAATTACCAGAACAAATAGACATAGGAACTACCTAGATTTTTCAACCCAGTTTCTTTTTAGGAACAGAGATTAACCTTTTTCCTTCCAAACAAAGCTGAATAAGGAAAATTACCCATCAATAAACACAGGATTAAACCTCACCAAGCACATAATTAAGCTTCACCAAAAAACAGTTTTAGACCAAAACTCAGAAGGAGTATGTAAACTCATGTTTGAATGTCAATCTTTATAGCTAACCAGGAAGCCTTGCTGAGTGTCATGCATCTTGGTTCGTTGTAATTAAAAGTTTCTTCGTAGCAGCTCTGCTTCATTATTCAGTTAGTTTTTCAAAGTGGTGATCATTGCATCCCAGCTAGAATAATTGCAATGGGAGTACAGTAATTTTTTTTTTTTTTTAAAAATAGCTTGGAATTTTTCCCCTCCAAAGCTAGATTGCTGGAAGCCTCTAGAATCTATTAGTAGTGCACAATCTATTTTGATTTTTAAATGACAAGAAGCAGACTAAACTCATAACCACTATTGAAGTCATAGTTGTTTTGCGCTCCCTGTGACATTTTTAAATAAGTGCCTTCTGTCTTCAGAAAAATTCCACCTATGGAAAAAGATTTTTACTCTTCTCTTCCTGAAATATTTAGGCCACTCCGATCAAAACAGAAACATTTGGATTTTAGGTTTTTCCGCTCTTTCTTTGTCTCATAACACAGGCCTTTCCTCTTGAATGGTACATTTTGACATTGGTAAATGAATGCCACATAATACAGAAAGAAAGAGGAGAACAAGAAGGCTGCAGATGGATCATTTGAGGAAATATTCAATGTTCAGTATCCTTTTCAGCTGTCCTTGCGGGAGCCCTTTGATGCCAATATTGGGGGGAATCTGTCCAGAAGTTGCCAGGCAACAATACTTGCCAAAACAGTTGGCTGGGATTAAAATGAAATGCTCAGGAAATAAAGCAAGGACAGCAGAAACATCACCACTCAGGGATTGTTACAATCCAGCACCTGGACCTATACTATTTCCTTGGCACAAAGGATAAAATAGCCTCTCTTTCTGCCACATTGCCTGTGATTAGATTCTGATTATAACCGGTGCTGTACTTGGCCCTGATTTAGTAATTTGCAATGTTTCATTATTGCACTGATTTTATCATTTAGGACTAATTACTAGATGTTGTCCTTCTGGCAAGGAAACAAGAGACAAAGCTTAAATAAAGTATGCAACCAACAGAAATGATTTGATCACCGGAGGTACTCATTCATAATAGAATAAAACAAACACAGAATCTGGCAAATAAGGACAGCTGCTGTTCATGCAGCGGCCAAAAAGATAAATTGTATAATAGGAATGTCTTGTCCAAATCTCACCTGGTTCAAGAATGCAGCAACAATACTTATGCAAATCAGTATTCCCCTAGCCATCAGCAATGCCTCTGTTTGTGGCTCTGTATATTTGAGACAGATTGCTGGGCTGTCAAGGAAAAAACAGAATCTATATAACCCTAACCCTAATTGATCTCTAGCATATGAGGCCTATGACACTAAAGCTTGCATACAATACCTTCTTTCTACTAAGATAAAGAAATGCAGTTGAAGGACACCGTTTTTAAAATATTTTTTATATCCACAGTCAAGAATCACGGAAAAGGTGATACTGACTTGATGATGTCTACAGAGTCTTCATTTGAGATTGTGTACATGTGTTTTCCAAAACTAAACAAAAAACCTTTGCTCCACCTAATCTTTCAGTTCCACAGTGTCAAATACAGTGGTACCTCTACTTAAGAACTTAATTCGTTCTGTGACCAGGTTCTTAAGGAGAAGCAATTTTTCCCATAGGAATCAATGTAAAAGAAAATAATGCGTGCAAACCCTTTAAGAAAGAAATAAAAACTCGGAATTTGGGTGGGAGGAGGAGGAGGAAGAAGAGGAGGAGGACAGTCGCTGCCAAAGGAAGAAGGTGAGGTGAAGGGAATAAAAAAAATCCAAAACTTTAATGTTTTTTTTAAAAAAGAGGGACTCTAAGGCGACAAGGAGGAGCATGCGCCTCCAATACACCCGGTGCGAGGCTGTCTCGCATACACTGCCTCCCATGCACTTGCTGCTGCTGTTGCTACTGCTGCTACCTGCTGCCTCTTCCTTCCCATGCTGAAGAGCTCCCCTCTCCTCTCATTCGCTTACTTTGTACCCGGTGCCCTTTCTTTGCTCTGGTGACTCCTCAGCTGCCCAGAGCGAAGGGAGTGTTTCTTTTCTCTGGGTGCTGGCAGAGGTTTATTCCCTGTCCAAGCGCCCAGAGAAAGGAAAATGCTTCGTCTGCTCTGGACTGCCAAAGTCTCTTTAAGAGCCACAAAAAAGCTCCTCTGGCAGCCCAGATAGCCAGGATTAAAGGGGGAATGGCAGGAATCTGGCCGGGCCTTCATGCCACCCTCAAATTTCCTGGGAAATTTTCTGGGCTTGGGTTCTTAAGTAGAAAATGGTTCTTAAGTAGAGGCAAAAAAATCTTGAACATGCAGTTCTTATCTAGAAAAACTCTTGAGTAGAGGCGTTCTTAAATAGAGGTACCACTGTACTATCAAAGAAGCAACTGCTACTTTAATAGCTTCACAGTTCTTCCTCATTTGTCCATGTCAAACAAGCAGAACTGTGTTGGGATTATGGATTTATCCCATTTCTTTTATTTTTCTCTTATGTGGAATGGTATGAGGGATATTTGTTGGGGTGGGAATGAAGATTTTGCAATATCCTTCCCCCAGGAGTGGGAAGGAAATGGGGATTTTGCAGTATCTTTCCCCTGGAGTGGAATGGGAATGGAGATTTTGCAGAATCCTTCCCCTGCCAAACCCACAAACTACACCACGCCCACCAAGCCCTGCCCACAGAATCGATAGTTTTAAAAAATTGGATTTCACCACTGCCATAAATTGAAAGATTACTGGGTGGTTGTTTTACATATTTATGAAAGTTACTTTTTAACAAACAGAAATATCTTATTTATTAATTGATCCTAACATTTTGTTGCAAATATAAGTACAGTCTGTCCCTAACATGGGCAGTGACCAACTCAATTTCTAAGGAATTCTTCAAATTCTGTTGGCTGGGTGTTGGAATCTGTATTACAACAAATAAATGCACTGTGTGCTATCAAGATTATGTAATTATGTACAGAATGAAAGCAGCTAATTATTGTTAACTCCAATATTTAGGCACAGAAAATACTATTTTCTGCAGCTAACTATGCTATTTCAAAGCAGCAGAAATGCAGATATTTTTACGTTTCCCTGTACTAATCACATTATTGTTGATGCTTTTACTACTGTTGCTTTTAAAATACATTACAATTATCTCTACAACTGTGCACCACATGTTGATTTCACTGAGAGACAAAAGCTTGACAGCAAGAAAAGGCAAATAACAAATTTAAAGTAAAAATGAAATCAAACTTGGCTTTAATGTAAATTTTACATAATACTGAAGGACTGCTTTGCCAATATGATGAAGGAAACCCATTATTATAGCTTGGATGACATTTTACATATAATGTAACAAGCTTACACTTTCATTCCCAGTTTCTATGGGGAAAAGCACAGTTTAATAATGATACATTTTTTTCAGCAAGTAAAATAAAATACAAGCAGCTGAATAGGACAGCTAAGCTTTCGTTCAAGATGCTAAGCCTTTGTTAATTCTTTCCTTATGAAAAGAAGGGTTAGTAACTACTTGAAACTGATATGGGAAATCTACATAAAATAAGCCACAGTAATGATTTCCTCCAACAGACAAAAGAATTATTAATATACTTTGTGAGATCAATGTCCTGTCAGTCCCAAGCACTCGCCTGAATCTCACCTGAACGGGATCTTCTTCCAAACTCTTCTGCAGCTGCCATGCAACAACTCTTTACACAATCTTCACTAAGAAAGGAAGACTGGAAACTGAATGTTTTGTTGGACCAAGCAATGTCCAGCATTGTTGGACCAACTGATTGTCCTTTGAGAAGGAGAAGCACCATCGTCTCTTTAAGAGCTGGTGGGATAAGTCATTCTTTCATGGACTTAACTACCAACCAGAAGCAATCCTGCATCCAATCCTGCAATTTAATAAGCCTAGAAGGGCATGGGCTCTAATACACAAGGGGCTGAACTAACAGTTGAGAAGGCCTTGTTCCTCAGGTCCCATGGGCTCAAATTCTTTCCAGGCCATCTTGCAACCTTCCTAGACAGTTTCTGACAAAAAAGGACCAACTTGGGAAGCTGGGTTTGCTTAACAACCATGTGATTTGCTTAACAACTGTGTAAAGTTCACCCTCCTAGCCTTTCGTAAGGTCCTTAAAACCCACCTCTGTCGTCAGGCATGGGGGAATTGATACTTTCCCTCCCCCTAGGCTTATAAAATTTATGCATGGTATGCTAGTATGTATGATTGGTTTCTAAATTGGGGTTTTAAATTAACTTAAATATTAGATTTGTTTACATTGTATTATTATTGCTGTGAGCCGCCCCGAGTCTGCGGAGAGGGGCGGCATACAAATCTGATAAATAAATAAATAAATAAATAAATGAATGAATGAATGAATGAATGAATGAATGAATAAATAAATAAATATGATTATAAAATCAGGTCCAGTAACATAATGGCTTACTTTACAATAATTCAATTTCCAACCCCAGTTGTGGATATATTACTAAGGACTATCTGTATGCTAAACATACAGAAATTAAATTTATTTAATTTTATTTATATGCATCAAAAATATTAATTGAATATTTAGTATATTCACCCAATAATATAAATTAAATATATTAGAAGTGAAATAAGTTACTAACCTCTCAGCTGAAATAGCTACAGTAATGTTATGTTATATCTTCAATTAAGGGAAGATGACATAAAGTATGTTGCAATTTTCAAAAAAGAGGAGGATATCATGGGTAATACTGAGTCAAACATAATTGAGGCAGAAATCAATAAATTTGTATATCATATAAAAACAGCTCTTCCTACTATACACAATCAAATTACTTACCTTGACAACAAATTATTGATACTATGAAAACTATGAAAACATGAAAAGTTCCTAATCATCTTAATCCTTAATGATTAATCTTCTGCCGTGAGAAGTTCCATTCCCTTAATATCTATAATAATACATCTATAATAATAATAATAATACCTTCGGGACCGCCTTCTGCCGCACGAATCCCAGCGGCCGGTTCGGTCCCACAGAGTTGGCCTTCTCCAGGTCCCGTCGACTAAACAATATCGTCTGGCGGGACCCAGGGGAAGAACCTTCTCTGTGGTGGCTCCGACCCTCTGGAACCAGCTCCCCCCTGAGATTAGGATTGCCCCCACCCTCCTTGCCTTTCTCAAACTCCTTAAAACCCGCCTCAGCCGTCAGGCATAGGGGAACTGAAACATCTCCCCCTTGCCCATGTTGTTTTGGTGTTAGATTGATTGTGTGCTTGTTTTTTTAATATTCGGGGGTTGTTTTTTATGAATTTTTTAGCTTAAAATTGTAATTAGATTGGTGGGTATTGGATTTGTTATTATGTATTGTTTTTACCATTGTTGTGAGCTGCCCCGAGTTTGCGGAGAGGGGCAGCTATTAAATCCAATAAATCTAATCTAATCTAAATCTAATCTATAATAATAATAATAATACATCTATAATAATAATACCTTATAACAGTTATTTCATCCCATAAATGCAATAAATATCACTTTTACCTTTTATATTATCAACTGAGTGGAGTTGGGACTAGAATTTGTTGTCACCTAGCCCAGGATCTTAATTACTGCACTAATGACTCTCACTGTGGTTTTCTATTATCTATTTTTAAAGTGGGTATGCTAAGCCTAGGAATTTGGAATAATAAAAGGAAGGTAATAGGTGGTGCAGGAACAAACAATAAAAATAAGATAACTGTGTAGGAAGTGTAGGAAGACAAGTGATATCACCTTATTCTCCATTCAAAAGTTAGCAAGGAAGCACTGCAATGTAATGCTCTGTCTACCTCCTTCATAAATTAAAAAACAACAGTAAAACAGCACAGAGAGGAAACACATTACTACAAATAACAAGGAAAAATGACATATTTATATGCAGTCACAAATTTGAAAATTCCAAGATGCAACTTTTATTACGTTAAAAGTAATTTTAAACTTGTTGCTTTCAAGCTATTGCATTTCTGTTTGCAACTTTTCCACAAATTTGATTCTCTCACATAGTAGTGTCGAGGAGAAAAAAGCACTTTAAAATGTATAGATTGTGAAATAAAGTGTTTGTTGTCACACAGACAGTGTTCCCAATGAAAATCCATTCAGGAAAGGTAGCTCTGATAAAACATTGAGCTAAAGAATAGATTTGCTGATAGGATATACAATATGCATTCATGATATCAGATTTACTCATTTCAGTGCTTATAATGGAGACTGGGCTTCAGGATGTGTTTAACAGTGCTTGAAATGAATGCAATTAAAGACATCAACTAAAGTGTAACTCTCAAGATATCAATATGAGAAAATGATTTTTTACAAAACAGAGAAGAAGCCTGAATAGCATAACAGGAAGGTTTATACATTTTGTTGGTATTGACCATAATTTTATCTCTGTACTGTATTTATATGCAGGGGTGGGCTGCTGCCCGGACAGGGGGGAACGCAGTGGGGTTGCGAAAATGGAGCTCTGAAAGATGTTGAAAGAAAATGCAAATTGTCCTGCATAAGCCATGTCCACAATGTGGTAGTAAAAATTTTGGTAGCCCTTCACTGTTTATATCCCACTTTTAAGGAGATGTGGTGGCTGGGTGATTAAAGATGCTGAGTAATGATGGGCAAACCCAATGGTGTTTGGGTTCGGCATGTTTGGACGAACTTTAGGCAAAATTCAGCCGAACCTGAACCGAACCCGAACCCTAATGGGGAATCCCACCAAGAGATTCCGGGGTGGAGCTTTGATGTCACGTATACTGGCAGGTTGCTAAGGACGCCAAGGTGATCACTTCCTGGATTCCATAGAATCCAGGAAGTGATCACCTTGGCGTCCTAAGCAACCTGCCAGTGACGTCAAAGCTCTGCCAAACTTTGCCCAAAGTTTCAAAAAATTTCAGGTTTGTGTTCGGCATACCAAACACCACAAAATTCGGTACGGACCCAAATTGTGTGAGTTCGGTTCGCCCATCACTAATGCTGAGCTTGTCAGTTGGAAGGTTTACAGGATTTGCGACCCAAGCTCCACAAAATCAGGTAAGCTCCCGTTCGGTCCCCAGCTCCTGCCCACCTAGCAGTTTGAAAGCATACGCATGTGAGTAGATTAATAGGTATCACTTTGGTGTAAAGGAAAGAGTGCTCTGTGCATCTTTGGCTAGCATGTACACACATGCCCACACAAATTTCCTACCTTCCCACATGTGAACCCCCCACACTGCCCTTGTGCATGCACACAATCTCCCCATCCCCATCCACAGGCCTCACTGAGGCCTGAGACGGTGAAAAAATGGGCAAACAGGCAACCAGAAGTTCGGAAAAATGGGCTTCCAGTTTGCCCGCTGTGCTGCTTTTTGCACTCTGGGGCTTCAGGAAGCTGGAGTGGGGGGAAAAGCACAACAAGCAAACTGGGAGTCCAGTTTCTGAACTTGTGATTTGCCCGTTGGGTGGTTTTTTGCACTCTGGGGCTTCAGGAAAGGTTCCCTGAAGCCCGCGAAGGACAAAACAGCATCCCCCAAGGTTAAAAATCAGCTAGCTGGAGCTGACACAGGGCAATGCCTCGTGTGTCCTCCAATATGGCTCTCTGTGCCACAGGTGGCACACATGCCATAGTTCACCATAATGGGCCTATAGTTATGCTGGCCACGTGACCTTGGAAATTGTTTTATGACCACAGAAATTGTCTTTGGACAATGCTGGCTTACTCAGCCAAGAAATGGAGATGAATACTGCGCTCTAGAGTCGGACCTGACTGACAGGAAACTAATGCTGCAACAATTTTTTGATGTTTTTTTCTGTTTTGATTCTCTTGCTCACCTTAAAGGAAAATAATTGCATAAAACAGAAGAAAATCTCACTTAAGTCATCAGGAATTATATCTGGAAACGATACTCTTATTTCTAAGGCAACAGATTATCTTTTTTTTCATTGCACAATTAATTTTCCAGGGCACAGCAGTCTCTTTGGTTTCCATGTTTCAATTACACCCACAGGGAAGACAGCCTTTAATACAATTCATCAACTTCTGGGCAGGTTATATTGACTTTTAAAGCTCCACACAAATTTGAACAGACTGTTTGCAAAAGTTTATTCTTCCTTACAGAGCTTCTTAAAAGCCTAAAGACATAACAGAGAAATGCATTTTATCTATTGCCTTCCACAACACTTACATACACCCACACAGGCTATTGGAGACATATTTGAAGGAAGTGGGTATGTTTTCTAGATGCATGCCTTAGGCTACATTATTTTGCTTTTCTTCTAGTGGCAGGCAAGAGTTTACTCGTCACATAAGCTCTCGATAGTTAAGCTGGTGTTAATTTTTGTGTTTTAATTTTAATGCAGAGAAACTAGTGGGATATGAAGTTCTGGTTGCTCCATTGAAAAAAGAATGTTACAGAGCTGTGTAAAAGCTTCAGGAAAAAAATCGATCAAAAGTGTCAAGGAGTTCAAACAGTTTTATTAAAAGCAAAGGCTTTCATGTTTCGGATTCTTTTAGGTTGACAAAAAGAAATGTAATGGGAACATAAATGTGGTATATAAAATAAGGCACCGACATGCAAAAATTGAGTAGGAGGAAATTTTTCTCTCTCTCCCAGAAATACAGGACCAAAGGTCATTCAATGAAGCTAACTGTAAGGAGTTTTAGAGCAGACAAAAAAGCACTTCTACATACATCAGATCATTAACCTGTGGAATGCATTACCATAAGATGGTAATGGTGCATATCTATAAAGGAATATTAATCTTGGAATTTAATGTTACCTCCAATTTGGGAGCAACCATATAGCAATTGTAGGGAACAACTAAAAGAGAGCAATACATTTTCATTTCCTGCTTATGAATACACTGAATGTGGTAGGCTGCTGAGAAATGGATGCTGGAATAAGATATGCCTTGGCTTGTCCCAGGCAGGCTATTCTTATTCTTCAGCTATTAATAATCGTTAACAATGATCACATGATGATAAATAATAAAACCAGGAGACTCTAAGTTATAGGGCCTTGCTTTGGCCAGAAATTTGGCTGGTGACTTTGGATCAGTCATTGTCTCTCAGCCCAAACCATTGTAAGACCATTGTGTGGTTGTTGTGGGGAAGACAGGAGAAAGGATATTAGGTTTGTTTTCTATCTTGAGTTATATATATAAATGTGGAAATAATAATAGTATTTGCCAAGATTCAGAATGGGTAGAGGATTCCTATAGGAGAAACAAACTGTGGAGGAAGACAAGCATGGTCTGAATTAAGAAAATTAAGAAAAGGAAGTTAATCTAAGAAAACTATTGAAAACAACAAAGGTGAAAGCTGAACATAGAAGAGAAACAACTGAAAACCAATTTGTTCATTGGAAGAAGAAGCCAATGCATGGTCAATATTTCAAGAATGTGAAAGGGAAAACTGGTTATAAAAAAATCTCACATGGAGCTGGTTAATATCAGGAGTATTAAAGAAAGTAACTAAAGGCTCAAATTAGAACAAGCTTTGCCAAATAATTGCATGAAGGCAAAAATTCAACTGGTATTAAACAACAGCAAATGTCGCCTTTGTAATGAAACGGAGAGATGAGATCAATCATTGTGATAAAGCCTTTAGTTGGAAGATAAGTGTTACTGACAGATTTTGTTCAATACTTCAGAAATGTAAGAGTTTTGGATACATACTTGGAATCTTTGGCTTAAGAAGTGGGTGTGTACAGGATTCTAAATGAAATGAACTAAAATTCAATTCTGGAATATCCCTGTTTTAGAGATCGTAAGCATGTAATAATGCTTGCATCAGTGGTGGGGTTCAATTTCTTTTTACTACTGGTTCTGTGGGGGTAGCTTGGTGAGCGTGGCTTAGTGGACATGGCAGTTGAAACAATTGATCACTTGACTGCAGTAAAATTTCACAAACTGACAAAGGCAGCATCATAGCCACATTGCCAAAATTATTCATTAGAAACTTTGCCAGAGGTTTAGATTCAAACGTAGTAAAATTATTGGTACCAACAAGTTGAGAAGGTTTTGTAAAATGAGCATGTTGGATTTTAACATACAAACAGACAGGCATCTTGTTAATGACACATCTAAGGTAATATTGAAAAGAAGAAAGTTTAGTTCGTTGATGTTGCTTTATCATGGGGTCACAGGTTTGAGGGGGGGAAAATAGGAAAACGTTATGAAATACTGGGACTTTCAAATCAAAGTTCAACAGCTCTGGTAATCTATTGCTATATCAATTATGATTGGAGTCCTTATAACACCTAAAGACCATTCTTTATATCTGGAAATACTGAATTAATTGGACCTGAACACTCTAGCTTTAAAGAAGAATCACCCTGCTTGGAACTGCCTATGTTCTAAGACCCTATCTCATTTTTAAGGCATTTACTCTACAGTCCATTCTTAAGGATTCTCTACAGTCAAATAAATTTCATCAACCAAAATTCATACACACACACACACACACCATAGTTAAATTCATTGGCGCAGTGGTTCACATCCTATAGTTCATGGGCCCTGGGGAGACCATGATGTTGTCACAAAGGTCCACAAATGCTTGAAGAAATGTTATGATTTCCTCTATAAATACTGGTGGAGTGGGTGTGGAGTGCTGGCTCAGCAGCTGCAAGCTGTGTTGAAATTTCCTGGTGAATCAGTGGGGTAATACCTGGGGTCATTGATGTAATTGATGCATGCTGATTAGTTGATGTTTATGGATTGGGGGTGATATCCTGAGTAGTTGGAGCTTGCAGAGTACTTAGCTGTTTAGTAATGTATGTCTGGGGTGTAACATTTTTGGTTTGGCTGCAAGTTTGTGGTCTGGTGATGTGTTTATGGTGTTTGCCAGTTTGCTTTGTGTGCATGTCAGAGGGGGATGCAACAGTTGGGGGCGCTGCTGTAGTTTGGCTTCTGGGTGGTGGTTGTATTTGGTCTGTAGGGAGGGTGTGGTTTGGGTCTGGTGGGGGTGATTGGTGGTGGTGTCCTGTATTCTCTTGGGTTTGGTTTCAGTTTGCATGGCTGGGATACTAGTCGCATATATTTATTTGTTATATAGAAGACAATTTGTCAACCATGTTGTTGACTATCACTATCGAGTGACCTAATATTAGGTATTTATATCTAGTGTGTGGAATTGTGGGTTTGTTTTCTTTGGTTCTGTATATTATGTTGTATTCATTTTGGATAGTTCTGAAGAAGATACAGATTTGTTTTTAGGGGTTTTGTTTTTCATTGATTTATGGTGATATGTTTCTATATTTTCATTTTATTTGGGTACGAAAGGAAGGAGTGTCAACTTTTCCTTTTCCTTTAAATTTTTTAATGTATTTTAAATGAACTTTTCTTTAGGTGTAATGTCCTGACAGTTCTGAACTTTCAACATGGCTTAGAAGAATACAGAAAGGAAGAGCAATCAAAAAAGTTTTTAAAAGGGAAATTACCTTTTTGTCAAAAAGATTCAATGCCAAAATACTCATATCTCAAAGAACAGTGTAGTTTGCGAGTAGAATTTGGATGAGAAATTCCTCACCCGCATTTTAAAGGCATGATTATGATGTTGCATCTCTTGGATGAAAATTAAAACGTTGGCATATGAGACACTTATTGTCACAACAGACCCCAGCCAGCTGTCATATTTTTAGTTTGTTTTTAATTTTGTTATGTTGCTTGTACCCAAATCTTTTTGCAAGTGAGCATGATTTAGTAGAAGACAATCTGATTGTATTTTAAGAGCTCTCATCTGAGTCATTTGTTCCAGATTAAAACAAGCTTTTCCGTTTCCCTCAAAAGCACCAGCTGCATTTATAGCATAGCTAATACCAATGTGCATTTAGACTTCAAGAGAAGCATTTCATGAAACATGGTTAACTGTATCTAATGCATTACATGAGGCAGTCAAACAACTTGCAGGAGCAAAGGAAAATACTGTGGGAATAAATCATGCATGGTTTGTATCTGTGCTCTTATTTTTGAAATGCGCCTTTGATTAGTAATATTCACCTGAGCATGTCATGCAATATAAGAATTAAATGTCTGGGCATCTACAATTGCAAGAATCTGAATATTGGTTTTTTTATGATGCTGTAATAAAATCTAGCTTGCCCACTTGCAGAAAGTATAGGCATTCTGAGGCCCAAGAGCACCTACCTCTGACTTCCCCAAATCCTCATTTTATAGTCAGAGAAACACTTCCTAAAGCACAGTAAGTGTTAAAATGATTAACACAGCATCTCTCAATTTTAAGTAGGAAATAATAATAATAGCAACAACAACAACAATAATAATAATAATAATAATAATAATAATAATAATAATTTATTAATTTGTATGCCGCCCCTCTCCACAGACTTGGAAAATGAAGTGCAATCCCTAATGATAAGTGCTAGGTTTCTTTAAATAAATGAAATCAAACGCCACCCACCCACACTAAAACTTCAGAAAAAGTAAAATTTGGGCACTGCGTATAATACATATCTCCTTGCTTTACATTATCCTCTCATAAAATGCAACTTGTAACCAACTAGGCAATTTATACTAATTTCCCAAAGACTTTTCATAATTTTTGTCTTTATTCTATTGGCATTCTGAATCTACTGAAAAGACATCTTCAACATAAATCCAATGAGAATTTAAAATATTTATGATATAGTGTCACCAGGGTTGGTCAGCCAATACATTTAAGTAAAATAATAATAATACTAAAGTATCTGGAAACAAGATGAGATCAATCATTGTGATAAAGCCTTTAGTTGGAAGATAAGTGTTACTGACAGATTTTGTTCAATACTTCAGAAATGTAAGAGTTTTGGATACATACTTGGAATCTTTGGCTTAAGAAGTGGGTGTGTACAGGATTCTAAATGAAATGAACTAAAATTCAATTCTGGACTATCCCTGTTTTAGAGATCGTAAGCATGTAATAATGCTTGCATCAGTGGTGGGGTTCAATTTCTTTTTACTACTGGTTCTGTGGGGGTAGCTTGGTGAGCGTGGCTTAGTGGACATGAGAGTTGCAAAGGATACTGTAAAATCTCCATTCCCACCCCACTCCAGGGGAAAGTTACTGCAAAATCCCCATTATCTCCCAATCAACTGTGACTTGGGAGGCAGAGAAGAGATGTGGGTGGGACCAATCAGAGATGGTATTTATTGGTTCTCCGAACTACTCAAAATTTCTGCTACTGCTTCTCCAGAACTACTCAGAACCTGCTGAATCCCACCTCTGGTATGCATATGTGTAACAATGTACCACAACTGAAGAAACAATGGGAAACATAGCACATGGTTCTCCTCTTAGCAATTAAGTCAAGGAATATTATTAGTTGATATTTGTTTTGTTTCCCAAATTCATTTTGGGAGAAACAAGCTGTTGTCCAAACAAAAAACAACCACCATACTGACAAGAAAAGTGGTAAACCTAAGATCCCAAATAAAATGGTTTCGGACTGACACCTGATACATTTTGGTTGTTGAAAATTATAGGCAGAGAAACGATCCTTTTCTTACACACTTAAATCCAAAGTGACTGTGCATATCCATGATATACAGTTTGACTATAACGAAAGCTTGTACTGTAAGAAGCTGCAAGTAGCTCCAAATACATTTTGCGTGGGATTTATGTTGCTTTGGAAAGAAACCCATGTACTGGAAGAAATCCATGTAGTATGGACAATTTAATTTATGGAGATTTTCTCCTATAATAAATTTGTTTTAAGGAAGTAATGAATAACCTATTTCTTATACAACAATTAGGGGAGAAGGTTTCCTTCAGTTTCTTTCCATTCTTTAAATGCCAATTGTATCAGTTATATGGGACCACATACCAATATTTTTTCTCAATAAACAAGCATAATGTAAAAAGCTGAGGCATACATCAGTTTGTTTGTGGTTTGTGTTTGATTTGCCCAATCTTGGTTTTCTCCAGAGAAACAATATTGCCAAACAGCTAACATAATTCTTAAGAGTGTCAATCAACAACTTTGTCTAATGCTGTCCCCATCACTGCTAGCACAACTTACTGTAACCATTTACTAATAAGCTCATTAGGATATTTAGGATGGAAAACATGGTCAGGATGTTTTGAAAACTGAGTCACTTCGAGAAAGGCGGCACAGAAGGCAAATAGATAGATAGATAGATAGATAGATAGATAGATAGATAGATAGATAGATAGATAGATAGATAGATAGGGTAGGTGGGTGGGTGGATGGGTGGGTGGGTGGGTGGGTAGGTAGATAGATAAATGGATGGATAGATAGATAGATAGATAGATAGATAGATAGATAGATAGATAGATAGATAAGAGGCGGTATAACTGAAATATGTACTCACATTTTAAATTACTGTTCTTCTGAAGGAAAGAATTTTTAGGACCATAATCTCTAAAATCTACATTTGGAGAATCAACAGAAGGCAGATTTATTTATTCAAACGAATATTTAAATCCAGTCAAAAAATTCCTAACCCGGCAACTGACTGCTTTTGAGTTTCAGCCAGATATTTATATGAATGTTTTTTCAATGCTAATAGAGAATTCAGAGGAAGAACAGGTCTATTGCAAATTAGTTGTCTGGCAAGTACAAACTGACTAGAAACGCCCTAAGCTTCTTGAAAAAAAATGATCATGTTTTCTCTTGTGCTTTGATACGAGACTAGATTTGGTTTTTGTTCCAGGCTTTTTTCTGTAAACAAGTACATACTGGGAATGGGCAGTGGCTAGAAAATACAAATTCCTAGTCTCTTAATCGTTTATGATAACAAGGATAATTTAGGAAACATGCCTTGTTTCCTAACCAATCACTTACAATTATTGATATTGTAATTGAACATGGTATTAAAAATCATGAACTAGCTAGTAGAAAAATTCATAATAAACGTAAACATGGAAGCATTTCAAAGTATTACATAGGAAGTTGTAAAAGGTAGTTCTGTACAATCATGGCCTGTTTCATAAGATTTAAATGTATAAATTAGAAATGTTTTACTAATCAATTAAAAAAATACTTAAGGAAGGTTGTATAATTCTGACTTAGACATACAAGTCAGGGTAACTTTTAACCAGTCATTCTCATCCAGCCCAATTAACTTCACAGGCTGTTGTGGGGACATAACAAAAGGAAGAGAGGGAGGAAGTCCACCTTGATTTAGTTATAAAAATAATAAAGGGATAAAATAAAATAGTAATAATGAACATACTCTTACAATTTTAAAAAAATGTATTTTTAGAGTTATTTTTCCTTTATAAATCATAAAATCTAACTAGTCACAATCAATAAAAAGCTGCATTAAAAGCACTTGAACCATTTAGCTTTTTCGAACAAGACCTATCAGCAATATAAAAATATTGCTTTCTTAATCCAAAAAAGTTCAACATAAACCATACAGCCCCCCCCCCCCACTTTTCTTTAAAACCAGCAATATTGACAAATTTAACAATAACCAAGACATGTATGGATTTAATTTGGAATGGAATAGCTTCAGGAAGGAATGTCTTAAAATTATTTTAAAAGACTTTTTAGGGCTTGCCATTTTTTGAAAGAAGGACATCAGACATAGCAAGAATGTTGATTTCCTTCCTGTTTAAAATTCCACACCATCAGTCTCTAAACTTCAGTTCTTTTTAAAAAAATCATTGATTAAAGAAGATAACAATGAGTTGGGGAATCACTTAGAATATCATATATCCAAATTTCTTTCTAGTCTTTCTTTAGCATTATTTATATTCTGCTTACCCAAACAATTCTAGGCAACTTAGGTTATGCAAAACTAAAGCATCCATACACTCTTGATGACACTAAAACAGTACCATTTCTTTTGCATTAAACACCCTCTGAGACAGGAGCATTTTATCCAACTTCTTAAAAACCAAAAGTTGGGAGATAAGTTACCATCCAGGGGCAAGCTGTTTAAGAAAAACTGTTCCGGCCTTAAATTGTCTCTAAGGTGCACATCTATGGCATCCTCTTCGAGTTAGGCCATGTAGGTGGACAGATTTTACTCATCGCAGAATCTTCATCACTTTAAATTTAGAAAAAGTTGCCACAGGAGGTGAGTTCTTCCCCTACTCTTCTAGCCCTCCAGAAATATCTTAAAACTTTGTTGTGCCATTTGGCATGGAGCCCTGAAGGAGAAACTTTGGCTGGAGGTGACTAGAACATAAAAGCCACCACCTCCCTGCCCTAACTCCATAGATTTTAGTTTTAATATTCTGTAATTTGAATAATCATGATCATCATTTTAAATCTGTTTTTATATTTCATTGTAATATATGTCGGTTGGCGGGCCCCAGGGGGAGAGCCTTCTCTGTGGCGGCCCCGACCCTCTGGAACAAACTCCCCCCGGAGATTAGAACTGCCCCTACTCTCCTTGCCTTTCGTAAGCTCCTTAAGACCCACCTTTGTCGTCAGGCATGGGGGAACCGAGACATCTCCCCCGGGCCTATACAATTTATGAATGGTATGTCTGTATGTATGTTTGTTTAGAAAATGGGGTTTTTAAAATATTTTTAAACTGTAATTTAGATTTGTTGTAAATTGTTTCACTTTGTTGTGAGCCGCCCCGAGTCTGCAGAGAGGGGCGGCATACAAATCTAAATAATAAATAAATAAATAAATAAATAAATAAATAAATAAATAAATAAATAAATAAATAAATAAATAAATAAATAAATAAATAAATAAATAAATTATTGTTTTTATTTCAGTATGTTTTATTATGTTGTAAACTGTTCAGTTTCTCCTCTCACCCATATAAATTCTTCGCACAGCATATAAATTTGACAAATAAATAAAATTAATATTTTAAAAACATTCTTATTTCTTGGCTTCAAGATATGGGACAGACATAATTCCTCCATGAAAAAAAAAAGTACTTTTAAGAAAGATTAATCTGGATTACTGTATAATTTCAGCAGAGGTTACATCTTTATTGAAACTGGGGATCAACGCAGTACAAAAGCATCATTTGGCCAGAAGTTTCAAAAATTAATCGTTCCTTTTCCTATTCTGAACTCTGAAAAATATGACAGCAGGAAAAGGGATAAATTAATTATAAATAACCATTATCTACTTTACTTCCATCAAAGACTAAACCATCAGTAAATTACTCAGTATTCTTCATCCTGAATCCTGAAAGTCTTGCAACTTTCCATCTTCTACCAGTGATTCATTTCAAACTAAACAAAATATGTATTTTAATTTCCTCTTTGCTTTTGCCTTTTAAAATTCCTGAATAAAATATTCTGCAAGCCTTTATGTCCACCGTATTTGATAGAGTGCATTTTTATATGGTTAAAAATGGAAATTCTTTCTTTCTTTTTTTGGCCACTTCATAAAAGGGAAACAAAACTCTAGTATGCTATACTTATATCAGCATGCAAAGCCACTACTTATGTGAGTTTTGTGCTAGGGTACTTTTCAAATCTCCACTTCTTGGATACACAGAAGCTGAAATGCCTAGAGCTCTTTCCCTCTATTATTTCTTTCACTAGATAACCAATATAAAGCACAGGCAATTGTGGCAGGCATAGGAGAGCTGGAGACTACACAATGAAAGGAAACCCCTATAATTGTACTTTCCCAATATAGTCAAGTCATCAAGTTCTTTGCAGTAAGTTGTGTATATTATTTGCATTTCAATAGAAAGCACTCTCTCTCTTCTAATCCTTTCTTTTCTTCTGAAATCACCAAGTACCTCTGACTAAGAAAGTATTACTATGCAAATTAGTGCATTCAGACAGATTGGTGCAGGAATTCCAAGAAAGTATTTTGCACAGTACAAGAACACTGATTTTCTGTTAAACAGTAAAATCCTGTCACTGAAAGCACTCCAAGATTTCTTGTATAACACCATTTACACTAAATAGCTATCTATCTATCTATCTATCTATCTATCTATCTATCTATCTATCTATCTATCTATCTATCTATCTATCTATCTATCCATCCATCCATCCATCCATCCATCCATCCATCCATCCATCCATCCATCCATCCATCCATCATCTATTTATCTCTATAATCTATTCGCCTTTCCAACTGTCTGCCTGTCTGGCTTTTATAACACAAACCTATTCTGGAAACAAAAGTATAGACCTAAATGGTAATAGACACTTTAAAAGTGAATAGTTTTCAGTAGAATTTCTCTTTTAGTTTGATTTAATTTTGAAAATGTCAGTGCCTGTTTAGTTTATAAATGAATGCAGGCAGGCAGGCAGGCAGGCAGGCAGGCAGGCAGGCAGGCAGGCAGGCAGGCAGGAAGGAAGGAAGGAAGGAAGGAAGGAAGGAAGGAAGGAATACCGTTTGATGGGTAATGTAATTCAGAAAGCTGATGATTAAAAAATGTTACTGATCACAGTGTTTCTACAACTAAATACTGTTCTGAAACTATCTTCATAAATTTCTTAGCTGAACAATTAATGTACATTACTGGAAGAATACTTTTTCAGACCTGAAGATAGGGAGAAATTCATAAAATCCTTATGGGCAGTAGATATCCTGCAGTCAGAGAACATAATACATTCAAAAGGTTTTTCCATATCATTTTTGCACCAATTTATTACCAGTTCCAGGCTTATCTGATACTATATCATATTATCCTTTTGAAGAGTAATCTATTATTCTTATTATTTATTTATTATTTATTAATCAGATTTGTATGCCGCCCCTCTCCGCAGACTCGGGGCGGCTCACAGCAATCGCCATACAATGTAAACAAATCCAATATTTAAATTAATTTTAAAACACCACAAGTTAAAACCAATCATACACACTAGCATACCATACATAAATTTTATAAGCCTAGGGGGGAAGGAACATGTCAATTCCCCTATGCCTGACGACAGAGGTGGGTTTTAAGGAGCTTACGAAAGGCTAGGAGGGTGGGGGCAACTCTGATATCTGGGGGGAGTTGATTCCAAAGGGTCGGGGCCGCCACAGAGAAGGCTCTTCCCCTGGGTCCCGCCAAACGACATTGTTTAGTTGACGGGACCCGGAGAAGGCCAACTCTGTGGGACCTAACTGGTCGCTGGGATTCGTGCGGCAGAAGGCGGTCCCGGAGATATTCTGGTCCGGTGCCATGAAGGGCTTTATAGGTCATAACCAACACTTTGAATTGTGACCGGAAACTGATCGGCAACCAATGCAGACTGCGGAGTGTTGGTGTGACATGGGCATATTTAGGAAAGCCCATGATTGCTCTCGCAGCTGCATTCTGCACGATCTGAAGTTTCCGAACACTTTTCAAAGGTAGCCCCATGTAGAGAGCATTACAGTAGTCGAGCCTCGAGGTGATGAGGGCATGAGTGACTGTGAGCAGTGACTCCCGGTCCAAATATGGCCGCAACTGGTGCACCAGGCGAACCTGGGCAAACGCCCCCCTCGCCACAGCTGAAAGATGTTTCTCTAATGTGAGCTGTGGATCGAGGAGGACGCCCAAGTTGCGAACCCTCTCTGAGGGGGTTAGTGACTCCCCCCCAGGGTGATGGACGGACAGATGGAATTGTCCTTGGGAGGCAAAACCCACAGCCACTCCGTCTTATCCGGGTTGAGTTTGAGTCTGTTGACACCCATCCAGATCCCAACAGCCTCCAGGCACCGGCACATCACTTCCACTGCTTCGCCGACTGGACAAGGGGTGGAGATGTAAAGCTGGGTATCATCTGCATACTGATGATACCTCACCCCATGCCCTTGGATGATCTCACCCAGTGGTTTCATGTAGATATTAAATAGTAGGGGGGAGAGGACCGACCCCTGAGGCACCCCACAAGGGAGTAACCTAGAGGTCGACCTCTGACCCCCCACTAACACCGACTGCGACCGACCAGAGAGGTAGGAAGAGAACCACTGAAGGACAGTGCCTCCAACTCCCAACCCCTCCAGCCGGTGCAGAAGGATACCATGGTCGATGGTATCGAAAGCCGCTGAGAGGTCAAGAAGCACCAGGACAGAGGATAAACCCCTGTCCCGGGCCCGCCAGAGATCATCCATCAGCGCGACCAAAGCAGTTTCCGTGCTGTAGCCGGGCCTGAATCCTGACTGCTGAGGACCTAGATAATCGGCTTCTTCCAAGGACCGCTGGAGTTGGAGCGCCACCACCTTCTCAACAACCTTCCCCATAAAGGGAAGGTTGGAGACTGGTCGATAGTTGTTGAGAATGGCTGGGTCCAGGGAAGGCTTCTTGAGGAGGGGGCGCACAAGTGCCTCCTTGTAGGGATCCGGGAAGGACCCCCTCCCCAAAGAAGCGTTGACAATCTCCTGGACCCAGCTCCGTGTCACCTCCCTGCTGGCCGAAACCAGCCAGGAGGGACACGGATCCAGTAAACAGGTGGCGGAACTCACAGCTCCAATGGCCTTGTCACCAGATCAAACTCTTCAGGTGTCACCAGATCAAACTCTTCCCAGACAGGTGGACAAGTACGTGCCCCAGTCACCTCAACTGACTCGTTGTCAGTCGACTCTGTATTCCAATTGGAGTCGAGGTCCGCTCGGATCCGAGCGATTTTATCAGCGAAAAACGTGTTAAAATCCTCGGCACTACTCTGCAAGGGCTCCCCAACTCCCCCCTGATTAAGAAGGGAGCGGGTCACCCTAAACAGAGCGGCCGGGCGGGATTCCGCTGATGCAATCAAGGCGGAATGATACGCGCATCTTGCCGCCTTGAGCGCCACTTTGTAAGTCTTAACATGTGCTCTTACAAGTGTTCGATCGGATTCGGACTTACTCTTCCTCCATCGCTTCTCTAGACGTCTCTTCTGGCGTTTCAACTCCCGGAGCTCCTCGTTGAACCATGGAGCTCTACGGGGTCTAGTGCCGCGGAGAGGTCGCAACGGCGCAATTCGGTCAAGAGCCTCCGCTGCAGCCTTGTTCCAAGCCTCAGCCAGAGACTCTGCCGAACTATGTACGAGTGTATCTGGAATAACCCCAAGCGCCTTCTGAAAGTTCTCTGGATCCATCAGGCGTCTGGGGCGGAACAGCTTAATCGGTTCCGCCTCCCTGCGGGGAAGGATTGGAGCCAGGAAGTCAAGCCGCAGTAGAAAATGGTCTGACCATGACACAGGCAACACTTCTAAGCCCCTTAGTCTCAGACCATTACTCAGTTGCTCAGAGAGGAATACCATGTCGGGTGCATGCCCCCCCTCATGAGTCGGACCCTGTACTACTTGGGTCAGGTCCATGGCTGTCATGGTGGCCATGAACTCCTGTGCCAGTCCAGAGGTTTCACCGAGCGACGGCAGGTTAAAGTCCCCCAAGACAATAAGTCTGGGGAACCCCACCGCCAACCCGGCTACCTCCTCGAGTAGCACAGGCAGGGCTTGTGACACGCAGCTGGGAGGCAGGTACGTGAGAAACAAGCCCACCTGGACCCCTAAGTCCAACTTCACCAGGAGGGACTCGCAGCCCGCAATCTCTGGAGCAACAAGTCTACGCAAGCCAAGGCTCTCCCTGGCTATAATAGCCACTCCTCCCCCCCTTCCCTGGGGTCGAGGCTGATGCCATATCTGAAACCCGGCTGGGCAAATTTCAGAGAGAGGGACTCCTCCCTCTGGGCCCAGCCAGGTTTCAGTGACACATGCCAGGTCGGCCTCCTCATCCAGGATCAGATCCCGGATGAGGAGAGCTTTATTTACCACCGACCTGGCATTGAGTAGCAGCAGCTTGAGCCCAGGGCCAGAATTACACTCATCACCAGCACCCAGGATTGGGTTCACAGAGCCGGAACAAGGGATCGTTATTACGCAACGATCTCTCATTCCCCTGGAACGGCTAGCTCTGTGGCCCCCGCCATATCTGCCTCTCCCCAGCAGGACCGGAATATTCCGACCCTCTACCACCTCAGACATCGGTGCCCCCTCCCCTCCTGCCTCTCCTGTGTCAGGTAGGCTAATCAAGTCATTCATACCATTTCCATTTATTTCATCCATGCCAAAATTCCACCCAGCCCACCCATAACAATCATTCATTTCATACATATCATCATACCCACCCCAATAATTCATTAGTTTTAAAACCCCTTCTAAGAAATTAGCTAAAATATTAATTATTAAAAATTCAATATAGATTCAATTAAAAAGAAAAACAATATAAAAAACCAATTACACTAAATAGGATATTAATTAACACTAGGTTATTCTCAAGATCTTAATAGAATAACATATAATTATTAAAAAATCGTTAAAGTTATAAAGTGCTAAAGTTATAGAGTGCAAAAAAATATAGGAAATAATTAAACATGATATTCCATCAGGTCAGCAACACAGCACCAGTTCTAAAGAGTGAGTTCTGGAGAGAAAAGTTCAATGACCAAGGAGAAGTCCAAGTATATTGTTTTTCAGGATCTTGGGATCTTTGGTGCCAGCCACTGCCACTGGCTGGCACTCTCAGTTCTTTCTGTGGATCCACAATCACCTTTTCTCCTCCTCTGCTCCCAGTCTCCAGTCCCTCTACAGTCTTACATGGTTTTAGTACAGACTCCATTCTTGTCTAGTTTATTGCAAATTGTAGCAAAACTGGTATTATTTCTTAGCTATCCTATTGCAGAATGATTGGTTTTCCCTGGAAGAATTATTTTCTTGAAGAAAAAAGAGGTGTGGGAACATAAAAAAAAAAATTCCCTATAACTGTTCAATGCAACTATATTTTTCAGTCTTTTAATGACTTGGTAAAGTTGATGCAAACCAATTAAAATACTTATGATGCTTGGATTACAATTAATGTTTAGGACCAGCCTATGTGCAGCTTAATACTACTAGAAGACAAATCTTATATAGAATCAGAAATACATTCTACCAACGGCATCTTTACAAGACCAATTTAACAATTTAGTGCTTTCAATTTCATACCCCATCAAGCAAAAAAATGTTCACCTTAAAATACAAACAAAAGCCTTAAGAAAAAAAATTGTTGATTCTTCTAAACAAGGTTATCTTTTCTTCCTCATTCGTCCATCACCTCCTACCCAATAGATCAGGTTGTAAATTTAAATTGCCAATAATATCAACAACAAATATTAGAATAGGAATTAATTAATTCAATACTGTTTTATTAATTAAACATTACTGAATTAATTAGCTCTATTGTTTTACAGCTTTCATTGATATTTCTATTTTTACAATAAATCCTTGGCATTGTGATACACTCTAACAAAAATATACGATAGTATACATTTTATTCATACACACAAACACATGCACACACTAATAAAGACAGAAGAAAGCAGTTCTATATTTTTTTATATACTGCTCGAAAAAAATAAAGGGAACACTTAAACAACAGAATATAACTCCAAGCAAATCAAACTTCTGTGAAATCAAACTGTCCACTTAGGAAGCAACACTGATTGACAATCCATTTCATTTTGTTGTCAGCACATTCAACTTTGTACAGAACAAAGTATTCCATGAGAATATTTCACTCAGATCTTATTTGAGTGTTCCCTTTATTTTTTGAGCAGTGTATATTCTAAAATGTGTAGCATTATGTTCTTGATCTTACCCTAATAGCCATAATTGGAAGGCCAGTAGAAATTACCTTGCTTAAAACACACACACAAAAATAAAAATAAATAAAACAGAAAGCACTGAAAGGATTATATTGCTGCAGTATCAAAATTGTCCTGAACAAAAGAAAGACATTATGTACTTTCAGTTATGAAACACTTTGAAGTTAAATTAGTGGCGCAACATCCTTGGGCAGCCAAGTTGGTCCTCTTGTTAAGTTTTTGCCCTGTTGGAACAATCTAAAATTTTAAAGTAGTTTTTCAGATTCTCCAACAGTGTATCTGGTTTAGGAATGGAAGCAGATACAGTACTAATATAGGCTAGAGTATTTCTGACAAAGACTATTGCTATTTGTAATGGTTTTAGCCCCTTAATGCTGGTATATAAATATTAAACCATTTGGAAAGAAAATTAGATCTGACAAATTAACATTATTTGTGTTCTTATGTTCCATTAACTTTCTCCAAGTTAGAAGAAAGAAGTGCTCTCTCTAAAGATATATATGGAATATGCAGCATAAATCTGATCTAGGCAGAGCACCAAACAGGGGTGGAATCAACCCAGTTCGGGCATGCCTGCTGATCGTCGGAGAGCCAGTAGTGACGGTAGTGCAAGGCTTCCCCCACCCACCTGGATGCCACCATTTGGCTTCTTTTACCTTTGCGCATGCATATATTAAATTACAGCATTGTATGTTAGCATTGCCGCACGAATCCCAGCGACCGGTTAGGTCCCACAGAGTTGGCCTTCTCTGGGTCCCGTCGACTAAACAATGTCATTTGGCAGGACCCAGGGGAAGAGCCTTCTCTGTGGCAGCCCCAACCCTCTGGAACCAGCTCCCCCCGGAGATTAGAACTGCCCCCACCCTCCTTGCCTTTCGTAAACTTCTTAAAACCCACCTCTGCCGTCAGGCATGGGGAACTGAGACATCTTCCCTGGGCCTATACAGTTTATACATGGTATGTTTGTGTGTACATTTGCTTTTAATAATGGGGTTTTTAGTGTTTTTTAAATTATTAGATTTGTTTTTACATTGTCTTTATTATTGCTGTGAGCTGCCCCAAGTCTACGGAGAGGGGCAGCATACAAATCTAATAACTAACTAACTAACTAACTGAATGAATGAATGAATGAATGAATGAACGAACGAACAAACGAACGAACAAATGAACAAACAAACAAACAAACGAACAAACAAACAAACAAATTGCGGCATTTAGATTTTTACAGGTTTCAGATTTAGCAGTAATTTTATATTTATGTGCTTCATATTAAGAACATAAGAACATAAGAGCCATGCTGAATCAGGCTGAAGCCCATCCAGTCCAGCATTCTGTGTCACACAGTGGCCCACCAATTGTACATGGGGATCTTGAGCAGGAAGAGAAGGGAAAACCCTCCCTTTCCCTTGACCCTCAACAAATGGTACCCAAGGGAATCTTGCCTGCCTCAACCAACATAGAGCCGGCACTTGGACATATTAGCACTTCCTAATTATACATTTGTTATTATCTTGTACGTAATGGCCATTCAGAAGTTACAGCTGTAAATCCTATGACTAGTGTTGTTGTTTTATGTTTTCTACTACTGGTCAAAGAACAAAATAAATAATCAACTGCGTGGACATAGTGAAATATTATTAGGAATTATCCTTGAACCAAGGGCTAAGCTCTTTATATGCAAGCAGTGTTTTCCATAAATGTTGAACTTCAGCTTCCATTCAGCTTTCACAACCTCTCAGTTTCCATAGCAAGAACACAAATATCCGAAGCCAAGTATTCTTTGCCTATGCAAATGCCTTTGCCAACGAGAAACTGCTGTATGGTTAAGATAACAACTTGTCAGCCCAATGTTATTCCAATATATTTAAGGGAACACAAATGATTGTTCAACTGATTTATATTAACTACCTTAAGCCATATATGAAGATGTAAGTGGGAAGGCAGAAATGAAAACATAAAAATGAAACCAGTAAAATAACATCGTCAATACTTGATCATTTAAAGTACCATACTGCACAGCTTTTGGCAAGACTAAGACTAGGATTAGAAGGGCAGATTTGTCTAAAGCAGGGGTATCAAACTCAAGGCTCAGAGGCCGCATCCGGCCGGCGGGGTGCTTAGATCTGGCCTGAGGGGACACCCTGGAAACAGTGAAAGACTGGCCTGCATTCCACTTCCAGTGGAAACAGAGCTTGGGAGGGCTGCATGCTGCCCTTTAAAGTGATGTTGAGCTAACCACACCCACTCTGGCCATGTCCACCCTGCCTACCGAGGTCAAAGACAACCCTGATATGGCCCTCTGTGAAATCAAGTTTGACACCTCTGGTCTAAAACATCAATGGCTACGCAAGCCTTCAAATAAGATGAGTCAATGTATTTAAAGGATGTTTTTTTGTGTTCTAGTACAAGTAGTCCTCTATATACAACAGTTCACTTAGTGACAATTAGAAGTTACAACGACACTGAAAAAAGTGACTCATGACCATTTTTCACTGACAAATGAAAATTTGTGCAGCACTTTCATGGTTGTGTGATTTACATTTGGATGCTTGGTAACTGGTTCATATTTGCAATGACTGCAGTGTCCCGGGCTCATGTGCTGACCTTTTGTGACCTTCTGTCAAGCAACAGGGAAGCCAGATTTACGTAACAACCATGTTACTAATGTAACAACTGCTATGATTTGCTTAACATTGAAAAGTCGTAAAATGGAGAAAAACCCACTTAACAGATTTCTCACTTAGCAATATAAATTCTAATATAAGTTTTATATAAATATAAACTCAATTGTTATAATAAATTGAGGACCACCTGTACTTTGGAATAAGCACTTTCCAATACGGGAAAAAAATCAACTTCCCTAAATTTAACATATGGGAGAGTACCACTCTAGGAAAGAATAAATTGGAACAAACCTAATTGAGAAACCATTTGCAGATTATTCTCTTCATTTTAACAGTAAACCAACATATTCAATAAATTACAATAATTTTCTTCAGTAGAACTTATGTACCACTAAATCTGATTGATCGACAGACCTAACAATACGATTATACTACTCTGGAACAAAACTATCAAGAAAAACATGGACCAGATTCTTAATATATAATAGAACAAGCTGTAATCTGAAACCATTCCCAGGAAGGAGACTGGCTTGCATAGTTTTACATCAGCCAAAGATGAATTAAAAGGATCGGGGCAATGTAAAGAATGCCAGCTCTTTTCCAAAAGTCCATCCTAGATTTGACTACTGACATCCGGAATTTTATTATTGTTACTTTGCTGTCCTTGGCTTGGGAATAAATCTAGCATGTCCTACCCCCTGCTATTTTAAGCACTATCAAACCTTTGTGGTTGCGTCAATTGGCACTCAATATAAGCTAAATGAAATCTGAAATATGAAATCTGGGGGACACAATCACTTCTGGAAGTAGGGAAGATCCTTGCTGTTGTTATGCTATTGCAATAGTTGGTTTTCATCACTCAGGGAAGAACATAAACATTTTGATAATACGAACTAGAGCAACTGAAGCCAAAAGATGACTCCCTTCCTTTCAAGGAAGCATTACTGCCCTTACTTTCTCCACAACAATTATCACGTGAGGCATGGTTGGGAGAGAATGACTGGTCCAGACTCAGTGTGTGAGTTTTCCTGGGAATTTGTTTCACTTCTCATCCAAAACGTTTCTTCAGGTCTCCAGTCAGAGCTAAAGAAGTTTTTTGGATGAAAAGCAAAACATATCCAAAGAAAAACTAGGAAGCCTCTTGAAAAACTACCTTTGGAACAACCATGACCTAGATGACTGGTAATCTCCATATACAGTAGGCTGGGTATTTATAGATGCATTGAGGTTTACTACATAAAATAACTACTACAGGTGTAATACCAATTGACAGCTTTCAGGTAGATTTCAAGGCATTTGGTTGCCACCATCAAAACATTACATTACTCAAAATCTGAATATTTCCGTATTCACCCTTCCTGAGTAAAATCTGCCTGTCCAATATGGGAAGGATGCACCCCATAAAGGAGAGAATGACATCTTCAACAACTCTACAGCTTTTCAGAGAAGATTCCCCTTTTCTAATCATTTTTATTTCTAATGTTTGGTATTAATAGTGTAAGTTGCTAAAAATAGCACATGAGTTGTAGGAATAAACAAGTAAACAAGCAAACAAATTAGGAAGGGTACATTCTATCTTGCCATTTTTCACTTCACAGTTCCCACACTAAAGAAACTAATCAAACCATCTTTCTAAAGTACTGTACTTTTATCTCCTTAGGGGTTTATCCAAATTTGCCAATTTTATTTTTTGAAAGGTAAGCCTTAAAACAACTATGTCATCTAACTGAACAGTTATTTCCTATTATTATCAGGCAACACTTATTTTTGCAGGATATTAAATCCTACAGTGAATATATTCACTAATCCAGCAATTTACAGTCGGAGACATATCTGAATGCATGATTTGGCTTCATGCATTCAATGGATTCAGTTAACAATAGCGTTACCCCCTATGACTTCCGTTCAATTCATCTCAATTTAGGAGAGAGATGGTCTCTGTTTAAGAATTCAATTGGACTTTTCTGATAAGACATTTTCTTTTTCTTTCCACAACTGTGACATTCTGATGTAGTCAGGCTTTAATATATCAAAGCAGTGAGGGTTGCAGAATTGTAAGGTATCCATCCCATTTCAAGATATTCCTGTGGAATAGCATCCAATAAATCCATGCATTTATTTGCTGGTATAAACAACACACACATTCAAACTTCTTCAACCATATTGTCTTTGGCATTTGTCCGCCCAAGTGTGCTATTACATCATGCAGGCAAGCCAGCAATCACCATGTAAAAGACAGCGCCCAGGAATATCTTGTGAATTTGCTATGTTCCTCAGACATCCCTAGAACATTATTTCTAAAAACTCCATTAATTGCATTGTAACCTTACCTCACTGTTCCAAACAATGAGTAACTAACTACTCACAAGACAACCATGCCATTCTGTGAAAGACAGCATCAAATATGCTTGTCTAATTACTGTAAATGTCACATGACGTAAAGATCCATTTATAATGCTAAGCTACTTGACACGTCTTAGATTTGGGGTCATTAATTAAAGTGGCAAAAAATAATAAAACACTGTCTAGAAAGTTTTGTAATGGAGCCATTAGGTCTCTCAGTTTTCAATGAGGAACTTTTGTTAATATTTAACTCATGATATAAAACAAATATCCTGGATTTTAGGCTTGGGGAATCTAGGTAATGAAATTTGCCACAGAATTTAAAACATAAGTCATTATCCAAAGCTGCAAAACCAATGCAGCCCTTTAATCCCCCTAGCTTATGGCAGAAAATATCCTTTTCCCAAATTTGATGAACAGCAGAGTCATTGCTTGGTTGTTGGAGGTCACAAATAGACTGTTATGGATCAGAATCCTGGTATTACAGTAACTGAGCTATGAAGAACTGTACACTTAAGGCTACTTTTAAGCAATTATTATGTCTCCTTCCACCCCAAAATATGCTGTAATACGGTACTATTGCCCTATTATATTAGCAAATAATCCAAGCAATGACTTAAAAAAGAATCCTTATACATAATTCACTAAGGCATTAAAACGTTGCTAAGATAAGATAGCTCAGATACTGGTTTTATTTTTTCATAGTTGTGCCAGCTAAAAATAATGCTGAATCATTAGTTACACAATACCTTGCTTAGAAACCACAGATGGTAAATAATATTTTAATAATTGACTTACCCAACCATAGATACAACAGCTTTGAAAACAAAATCAATTATCAGCTGGCATTCTGTTGCATTCCTAATATATAACATGTGGACCTCACATGAAACTTCTTTGTAATTTCTAATATTGAGAATACATTTATTATTGCACTTATTAAGATTACTAAGAATAAATGTAATAATTGAGGGAAGCGTGCAAGAGATGCTTCTCTGAAGAAGGTAAGATAGATATGATATTGTTTGTGGGAATATTCAACAAGTAGAGTACTACAATACAAATATTAGGATGTAAGGAATGTAGTTGGCAAGGCACAAACCTGGGGTTCTAACACAAGAGAAGGATGAGTATCTTTCAAGGCCATAAAGCACACATTTGTTGATTTGGAAAGGCAAGAGGGAAAAGGCAGAACTTAAACTTTGATAAATTAACCTATACAAGGAGTTTGATTTTTGTCTAATGCATGGATAAATCCTCAGGATATATGTAGTTTAATTTGCAATAAAGGAATTAATTGAGCTGCTAGCTAAGCTAATCCTGACCCTGTAAAATGTCTGCAGAACTGAGGTTTACAGCTGAACCAAGTATAAAACCCGATAGACCATGAGCTTGTGAATGTTTTTATCAGGAAACCAGTGAAGATGTTTACTCTCAAGAAAAAGGCCAAAAGAAAAGATTCCTCAGGACATATCTTTCTCCTTCCCCATTTTGAAATATATCTTTCCCCTTTTCTGTTATCCTGATAATAAACTTTCCCTATTTCCCAATTCTTTCTGTATGTATGCATTTGGGAGGGAACTGCAAACATGCATACACAGACACAAAAGAAAAATTTCAGTATATATTTAAGGCACTTCTAGCTTTCATTTCTATATGCATCATCCTTATGTTTCTGTTCTGCACTCCGTCTTAGCAGAGATCACCTGGATACCTGACAAATCCATTAGCAAGGCTTTGCTTGATCTTGGATTAAGCTAGAATTTATATTTAGAAGTCACAATAAAAAGAAAGTTCATCTAGGAATGCATACTTTATCCATCCCCTATTAAAATGTAAGAAGTAAGACTGCATGCTCTCATTAGAGAGCATTTTCTTTTGGGGGCATAACCATAACTTTTTTGTGGCAATGCCAACAGAACCATTTTTTCATAATACCTATCTATTTTGTGAAATAATATGTAACTAGGGAGGAAAGAAAGATTATAACAATGTATACAGTGTTCCATCTGCTTTATTATCAGCCTTGCTTTATTGCCAGCAGGCTGTCAAAACTTTGTAATTTGCTTTGTCATAGAAACATTGACCTAACTGAACTTATCAACCCAGGGCTAAAATAATTGCTATTCTCTAATATATCCCAAGGCATTTAACAGAATTTAAAGTTTATTAAGTTATAAATTAAGATATTGAGTTTATCGACCGGAAGGTTGGCAGTTTGAGCCCAAGTACTACATGATGGGGTAAACTCCCATTCTTGCCCCAGTTACTGCCAACCTAGCAGTTTAAAAGCATGTAACATAAATAGCTGGGTAGCCTTCTGTGGTCCTCAGCTTACAGTCATGCCAGCCACATTACCATGGAAGTATCATCGGATAATGCTGGTTCCCTCTGCTAGGAAATGGAGATGAGCACTGCTGCCTAGAGTCGGACATGATGGGAAAAACCTCTTCCTTCCTTCCTTCCTTCCTTCCTTCCTTCCTTCCTTCCTTCCTTCCTTCCTTTCTCCCTCCCTCCCTCCCTTCTATCCTTCCTTCCATCCTCCCTCCCTTCCTTCCTTTTTTACAGTTTAAAGGAACTTTAAAGAAACAATCTAGAGCAGTGAAAGTGAGTCTTTTAGGCGCCAAGTGCCCAAAGTACAAGTGCACCCAAATTGCAAGGCATGGGATGCTGCCCTGTGCATGCACATACACTCCTTGCATACGCATGTGCCCCACCCAAACTGCAAGGCACAGACACATGTGTACGTGCACCATGCAGGTGTGCAACAGAGAGCCAAAGACCAGCTGGCAGCAGGCGGTGCTCACACATGCACAGCAGAGACCTGAGACAGAGCTTGGGCAACAGCAGCATGCCCACTGAGAGGACTCTGTGTGCCACCTCTGGCACGCGTGTCATAGGTTTGCCACCACTGATCTAGAGTCTATGTTCAGAGAACAGCTAATGCTTTCTCATTCATTTGTGAAACAAGGAATGACCCTAAATTATTTTAAAAGAGATTGAACTATAATCAAGGTCAGGGGTCCTCAGCCCCTGGCCAACGGCCAACGGCCAACAACCAGGCTTTGAGCAATTTGGAACTGGACTGCAGAAGTGGTGGACAATTGCAAGTAAGCATGCGCATGTCCACGTGTGAGCAGTGGGAAGGTGCATCCATGCTCCATTTGCACGAGTGCCCACTTGTGCCAATAGAGCTGTGAGCGCATACTTATTTGACACTCATGCAGAACCACCACCCTCTCCCCTCTTCAGAGTTTGGGGGTATCCGATCTATGTACAATATGGATTTAAATGTTAAAACTAATTTTGTCAATAGCAAACAGTCCAAAAATATGTTGTGAGACATGTGCAATATTAATATAGAGTAAATTCTGATTTTCATGCACTCGTATTAATTGGAGAATAAGGCATCCCATTTCCAAATAATGGAAAATAATACAAATGACAATTTGCTTCATTTGAGAAAATGACAATGCAAGTAGCATAAATCACAGTGAACGTTTGGACAGTACATGTGAAGTTTTTGTATCAAGGTCTAATAAAATGAGGTTTCACTGTACTATTTCAGGATGATTTGACCATCTGGAAATGATGAAGTTGTGGCTTTCTAGATGCCCCTGATCTTGTAGCAGCATATGGCTAATCATCTAGCATCAGGTTTTACAATTTCTTTTGATGGATTGATTATATGTCATCAAGTCCTAGCATACATCAATTTCCTTCATTCGATATTATATCAGAATGCCAATGCCATCACTAAAAGCTTAAACCTCTGCATTAGATTCCATCATGTTGAAAGCAAACTCAATCTTATTAGGTCAGGTAGGAGAGCTCTTCTAACTTCACCTATAGCTTTTTAGCACATCTGAGCCATAACTGAGAACCAGTTTGGGTTGGTGGATTAGAATCTAGGAGATCATAATTCTCATCCTGCTTTACAGTTGGCATGAAAACTGACCGGGTGACTCTGGCCAGCCTCTGCTGCTCAGTGCACTTCACTCATAGACTTTCTGTTATGGACAAAATAGGAAGTGTGTGCAGTATGAACATCACCTCGAGTTGTATGAAATAAAGCCAGGATATAAGTCTAATAATAAATACAATGAAAATACTAAGGCAGTGTTATAATCTGGAATATTTCAGCAGATGTACTACAAATCATCGTGGAATATCACAGCTCATACTCATATTCAGAATTATAAAAAAATACTTCTAAATATGTGCTTTATTCTTCAGAAGAATGAATGACCCTATAGCATTCTAAAGGGAAGAAGTTTCCACAATTTCTGAATATTTTATTCACGCTATCTAACACAAGAAGAGGACATCATAGGTTGGAAAATTATTTGATTGGGGAGTTTATTTTATATTTCAGAAATGGAAAGTTAAGGTCCTTACTATGAACTGTAAATTTTAAAATCAGCAACTACAGTTCTGTGCCTTTTTATTTCTTAGGTCTGTGGACATATTAGAACAATGAACACACAGGTTTAGAATAATAAATCATTAATTACAGCTAAAGAATAATAAATCACTTCCCTGCTGTACTCTGAAATGCAGATGAGTATTTGCGCCAGGTCTTAAAGACTGCACTAAATTTTTCACTTTATCTATAGACTGGCTAATAGGCATTAAGGTTTCTGATGCTTTATAATTGTATATATTAGTCAGCAACTTGCTATTTCTTTCAAACCATTTGTTCAAACTGAAACGTTAAATTGGTACATTAATAATTCCTTTTACATAGGAAACCCTGGAAATGACAGCTCTTTGAAGAAGCAGTAATTCCCTCAACACCCACTTTGTAGCATCTTTCCAAAGCCTTTTGTAAAGAAAGATAAAGACTCAACATGTGGATATACATATACAATGCCTACATGGTATTGGACCAGAGTACCTCCGGAACCGCCTGCTACCGCACGAATCCCAGCGGCCGATAAGGTCCCACAGAGTTGGCCTTTTCCGGGTCCCGTCGACTAAACAATGTCGTCTGGCGGGCCCGACGGGAAGAGCCTTCTCTGTGGCGGCTCCGGCCCTCTGGAATCAACTCCCCCCGCAGATTAGAACTGCTCCCACCCTCCTTGTCTTCTGTAAACTATTTAAGACCCACCTATACCGCCAGGCATGGGGGATTTGAGACACCTTTCCCCCAGGCTTATTATAATTTATGTATGGTATGTATGTGCTGTTTGGTTTTTAATTATGATAGGGTTTTTAGTTTTTGGTTTTTTTTAATATTAGATTTGTGCCAATATAATATTGTTTTTATTGTTGTTGTGAGCTGCCCTGAGTCTTCGGAAAGGGGTGGCATACAAATCTAATAAATAATAATATAGTACCCCCGAAGTGATAAAGCCAAATTATCCTTTGTCCTTGCATTTTTCCAAGATAGAGTTAAGTATCAGATGATGTAAAAATCACACCATTGAATTTCCCAGATAAAGCTGGCTTCGTTCCAAGGTCCTCCTTTCCTTATGCAAGGAAAGCAGCATGTTGCAAACCTAACATGAATGGATTTTGGATCATTGAACTGCCTATGTTGCATAGAATGTTGATCTTGCCTTGCTTTGTAGAGATTTCATGCGTCAGCTCAATGACATGGCCCATCTCCCATAGACTAGTCCCTGGGATCTTGGGTGCAGGGCTAATTAACAACAAATTATAGGAGGGATTCTATTAAGCAGTCGCAGCACTTCCAGTTCTGTTTGAACAGTCAGAACAAATGTCGGCAGAATCATATGCAACAAAGATAAAAGCTGGCACCTGTTGCTTTCAGATAGGAAACTGCTAATCTGATGCACGGAATTACTGTACCAAAAAGACAAGTCCCTCAGTTTTGACTTCACAGACATAAATGCTTTACCTCTCTGGGGCAAAAAGTTACCCTTCAATATACATGTAACCTACATTTACTGTCAGACCTATGAGATGCGTCCCAAACACACAGGTGAACTACTGAAAGAGCTCCTAGAGAAAAAAATCACAGCAAGCTGAATTGGTACCCTAAGTGGCAGAAGAGGGAAGAACCAGTCAGAAATCTGTGGCCTTGTCTGTGTGCATTTTCAAGTCAACTTTCATCTCCTGTGACTGCCTAGACCAGCGATGGTGAACCTATGGCATGGGTGCCACAGGTGGCACGCATAGCCATATCTCCTGACAGCGAGCCGTTGCCCTACGTCAGCTCCAAGACGCATGTGTGCAGAGGCCAGCTGATGTCAGCTCACATGGAGGCTTTGGGAGGGCTTCCGGGGGGATGAAGGAAGGCGTTTTTGCCCTCCCCAGGCTCCAGAGAGGGCGTTTTTGCCCTCTGGAGCCTGGGGAGGGTAAAAAAACGGGCCTACTGGGCCCACCAGAAGTTGGGAAACAGGCTGTTTCTGGCCTCCAGAGGCCCTCCAGAGGGGAAGGGGAGGCAATTTTTGCCCTCCCTAGACATTGAATTATGGGTGTGGTCACTCATGCAGGCACGATACTGTGTGCACACGTGCTTTCGGCACCCAAGGGGGAAAATGTTCCCCATCACTGGCCTAGACAAGTCCCTGAAGTTGCTAATTTTTTCAGAAGTGCTTTGCCATTGCTTCCATCCTAGGGCTGAGACAGAGTAATTGGCCCAATATCACCCAATTGGCTTAGTGCCTAAGAAGAAACTAGAACTCAGTCCGCTGTTTTCTACCCTGGTGCCTTAACTGCTATAAACACACATACACAACTCCTGCATTTATTCTCTTTAGAATTGCAATCTAGTTCTGAATGGGCCTAAAAATCTAGGATAGCCTGCTAAGCTAGGCATACATCTCCAAATTTTCCTCACAATATTCAAGACAGTGTCTACAATGATGTGATAGAAATGTTGCATGTTTCTTGGTGTACATTTTGTATATACATTGCACATAAAAAACAGATGGAGCTTCAATTTACAGCTGTACATTTGCCTTTTATAAATCACATCTTGCAGATACCCCTGGAATTTCTTGATTCCCCATCTGCTGATAAACTCCTACATGCTTGTCAGAGTTTTCAGATCAATGTGGAAGATTTATAGGTGGCTCTTGCAAAAATCCTCCTTGGAAATGAAGCCAGTATATCTTAAATTTGTGTATGGATGGGTTGGGTACAATACAATTAAAAGGCACAAAAAGAAACCTGTTATCCAGAGGGTTGGTGGTATTGTGGTTTGGTTCTTTCTTATTTGTTTAGCAGCTAAAGAAGACTTCTTTACATTTTCTCATGACAACTTGTGATGTGACCCTGTATTTGTAATGAACACAAGTCATAACAGACATGCATTTTTTAAAAGCACACTTTGTTGCACTTCACACAAGTTAAAATGTCCAAAGCTTGCCTGTTTAAAAAGATTTCAACCCTACTCATTTTCACACCAATCAATAACAATGTATTTGTAGAAAAATATGCAGGATGCATATTTACTTTTTAAAAGGTTTCTCAAACTCAAGAGCCTATTCATCACCAATTGAACCTCTACAGAATTCAATCAAAGGAAACACTAACCAAAACCATAAAACACAGCCAGTGTCTCATGAACAACTGATCTAAGTGGGGAGGCATTTTGTATTAATAAGATACAATGAAGTATAATGTTACATATTTAATACTTAATAATATTTGAAGTAACAATAATCCAGAATGCTGAAAATGTTGCTCACCACTGATGAGAACATATTTGTATAAAAAGCCCAATCAATCCCCACTTAATTCTTTCTACTCATGGAAAGAATAAAACTAAGCAGAAACCAATGGAAAAGCAAAACCTTTATAACATAACATTTCCGACGGGAATCCTGATTGTCTCTCTCCAAGCAAACCAGATTGTGTACTGGAATGGTGGAATTAATTTCTAGTTCCTTGGTTTACTAGGGAAATGAATCTCCAGGGTTTAGATTTCGGTTCAAAAGGAAGCGATTGCTTTTTCATATTTCTGGTGAGTTTTATTGTTCTTGCAAATAAGGGTAATCTGACATCATTTATCAACATTATCAGTCTCTAATACTAACAATAAGTGGGATGCTTAGCAATTCTGGATTATCATAAATTATGCTTTATTCAATACTTTGTTTGTACAAGGATTCATGAAAGCCAAATTAGGCTAATCAAATTATCTTGAAAGTTTTGTTGAGTTCAAAATAATATACTTAGGAATAACATTGTACATTATAAAAGCAAATATTTCTGATTTAATAATATATCAAAACAACTTTGATGTCATGAACATTCTAACTTCTTATTACCTTGCAGATCATAACTGCTCCTGTTATACTGAAAGAAACATCCCATGAATTCTAAATATATATACCATATACCATATATATACCATATACATATAAGGAATAAGGAGCTGTGATGTTCCTTCAATACACCAGGGTGATTCGACACAAAAATATATAACCCTTCCCTGGTGCAGAACTGAAGGGATTGGATACTGTAGCCTAGAGGTTGCAGGTTCAAGTCCCAGTGAGTATGGCTAGCTGATGAGGCCAAAATAAGGCCGAAATAAATCCATCCTGGTTCCCTTAATTTTCAAATTTAGCAAAAACATTGTGACACACACACACACACACACACATATATATATATAATGTTTTTGCTGATTTTTTAAAATTATATATATATGAAAAATATATAGAAAAAAATCTGATGTGATAAACTTCAAAACTCTGACCGTAGAGACTGCCCACATAATGTCTTGAAATAAAATATATTTTTCAATTTAACAAACACCTTTTCAGGGTATGTAATCCTTATTATAAATATATTGAATGAATCATACAAATGCTTTTTTAATTAATATAAATAGGCAACATGAACAAACTCTAAAGGATCTGCTCCTACCTTTGCAGCCACTGATGAATTGGGCTTTTCCAACAAGTCCCAGAGTTTTTTCCTTTTGTCTGGGCAGCAAGCATTATCAAATTCTTCACCTTCTCTTTCTCTCATTGTTTCTGCCTCTCTCCTTAATTCTTCATTCATTTGCTCTTTCTTCTGATGATACCTTGCCTGGCAACAGGACTCTAAATATATTTCATCAATCCCCCAGTAATCTAATTCTTGACCAAAAGAGAGGGCACACATTTCCTCCATCATATGTAACTTTCCTGTCCTGTAGAAATTCAGGATAGAGGTGAAAGCACCTGGGTGTCTATCAAAGAAATATTCATTCTCATTCAGATTATAGTCATCACATACTTCTAGTAAGGAATCATTAGTATTGCAGTCTCTGAGCTTTCCTAAACGTGTCCGTGGAAGCCTATCTAAAGTCCTCCATAGAACTTCATGATTGAGTCCACCTACATTGATTTTCACTCTTCTAGAACATGCTTTGCTTCTGATTATGTCCACTGGTTCTGGTGGAAGAGACTGAGTAGACTTGGATGTCTTTTTGTTCATACCTGTAGCCTTTTCGGCCATCCTGATAAAGAAGTGGCAACAAAGCCAGAATCTTTAGGAGAATTAAAGTTGACTGATATAGTAAATTAGGTCCTTCTTAGATAGGTTCTTCCATCTCTGAAACTGAAAATGGAAGAAAAAGGCACATTTTAGTACAGCAAAATTCTCAGTGCTATAATAAATACAAATATTAACCAGGAACATTCATTTCTGATAATACTTTTACATGATCATGTAATATATTATTATATTATATTGACTACATGTATTGTTAAGAAAAAGAGAAAGCAACTTTTGCAATGCTGAAAAATAATTTGAAAAATTAGTTGTCCAAACCAGTAGAATATTACGATGGGAGAATGATTAGGTAGAAATGCAAACATACTGTGTATTTAAAAACAATTTGCTGAGGGAGATTTAGGAACACCCATGTGAGGTTTTGGTCTTGATGTGTGATTATGATTTTCTCCCTCTTTTTTGATGATAGAGTCCAGTGATGGCATGTGCTACAGGTGGCACGCGGAGCCATATTTGCCGGCACACAAGTTGTTGCCCTAGCTCAGCTCCAGCATGGATGTGCATACTGGGCAGCTGATTTTTGGCTCATAAGAGGCTCTCGGAGGGCATTTTCAGCTTCTGGAGGGCCTCCAAGGGGATAGGGGAGGGTGTTTTCTCCCTCCACAGACTCCAGGGAAGCCTCTGGAGACTGGGGAGGGTGAAAAATGGCCCCACCAGAAGTTGGGAAATGGGCTGTTTCTGGCCTACAGGAGGGCCTCCGGGGTGCAATTTTCACCCTCCCCAGGCACTGAATTATGGGTTTGGGCACGTGCGCAGGTGCAATAGTGTATGTGCAAGAGCTTTTGGCACCCGAGGGAAAAAAAGTTTATCATCACTAATATAGGGTCTTTCAACTGGTAGTCCAGGGACATCCATCAATTGAAGGACCAGGTCACCTCTGAGACCCGCTGGATAGCCTGAATGTCTAGCAGGTGCTGTATTGCTGCCTCCATGAGGGCCTTCTTTGACATGTCTTTAGAGACTGGACAGCAAATAAAAAACCTTGGAGGTGTGGAGAGGAATTCTAAGGAGAGGAATCCATTTTATTAGATGGCTGTAACATAGACTATATAATCACACACACACACACACACACATACATATATATATACATAGCATGTATGTATGTTTCTGGTATATGTCTATGTATAAAACTGAATTTCTACAAAAGATAAAATATAATTAAAATAACTAAAAAGGGAAACAGCAGGACAAAGGAAAGTGCAAGGTATAAAAAAAGAAAAGAAAATAGAAAAAAAGTACGGTAAGTTTCAACTTTTCTTTGATACCGTTACAAACAGAAACTGTTTGCCTAAAATTCAGTAGTACATAATATTTTTATAATCATAAGCAATTCTAATTGTCAAATGCCAAAATTAAAATTTCATTTATTTCAGTTACAAGAAAAAAATGCTAGTTAAAATTTTTTTTCTTTGATCAAAGTAGTTAATTTCAGTATGGCTGGAATAAATGGCACACCTGGAATACTGCATTTCAGTATTCGTCGTCACGATGAAAAAGGATGTTTAGACTCTAGAAAGGGTGCAGAGAACAGCAACAAAGATGATTAGGGGACTGGAGGCTAAAACATATGAAGAACAGTTGCAGGAACTATGTATTTCTAGTTTAAGGAAAAGAAGGACTAGGGGAAACATGGTAGCAGTGTTCCAATATTTCAGGGGTTGCCACAAAAAAGAGGGAGTCAGACTATTCTCCAAATCACCTGAGGGTAAAACAAGAAGAAATGGGGTGGAAACTAATCGAGAAGAAACTTAGAACTAAGGAGAAATTTCTTGACAATTAGAACAATTCATCAATGGAACAACTTGCCTCCAGAAGTTGTAAATGCTTCAACACTAGAAGTTTTTAAGAAGATGTTGGATAACTATCTAATAAAACTAACTATTTGTCAGAAGTGACATAGGATTTCTTGCCTGGGCAGGGAGTTGAACAGTGATGGCAAGCCTTTTTTTCCTTTGGTGCCGAAAGACAATGCTACCACGAACGTGCAAGTGCCCCCACCTATAATTCAATGACTGGGGAGGACGAAAATAGCTTCCCCCACCCCGTGGAGGCCTTCTGGAGGCCGGAAATGCCCTGTTTCCCAACTTCTGGTAGGCGCAGTAGGCTCGTGTTTCGCCTCCCCAGGCTCCAAAGGCTTCCCTGGAGCTGGGGGAGGGTAAAAACACCCTTCCCCATCCCCCTGGAGGCTATCTGAAAGCCAAAAATGTCCTCCCAGAGCTTCTGTGAAAGCCAAAAATCAGCTGGCTAGCACACACATGCATGCTGGAGCTGAGATAGGGTAACGACTCGCGTGCCAGCAGATAGGGCTCTGTGTGCCACCTGTGGCACCAGTGCCATAGGTTCGCCATCACTGGACTAGAATATCTCCAAGGTCCCTTCCAACATTTATTCTATTCTGTGCTAAAATAGGTATGACATCCACATTTTTCCTTTATTTTTCCTTTCTTTCTTCTTTGTTTCTTTCTATTTCCTTCCTTCTCTCCTTCCTCTCTTCCTTCTCCTCCTTCCTTCTTTTCTTTCTATTTCCCACCCTCTCTCTTCCACCCCACCCAAACAATTGTAACATCCCATTCCTGACAAAAATAAGTTGAGGATTTCTGTGCTAGTGAAGTTATGTATTTGCTAGTCTTCCATGACAGTCCCAAACTGAACGTCCAAAACTTGGATAGTTCAAGTGTAAGTTGGGAAACTTGGATGTTATACTTTGAGTCAGGGTCTCATTTTCACTGACTTATCTTGGCAGGGTCTTCTTACAGCTCCAGGTAGCACTGGAACCCTGCTGACTGGACCCCGAAGGTTGTTCCAATTCTGAGAAGGCAATAGTTAGAAGCCTTTGAATTGCTGGGAACATTTGGCAACTTACTGTTTTTGTGCCCAATGGCTAGTGTTCTCAACACTAAATACTTGGTGAACACATGAAAATAAATAAAGTTTCCAGTGGATCAGGCAGGAAATTTACTCCCTTCTGCCTCCTGGGTCTTAAATTACAGAAGGAGTCATAAAAATATTAGTTTAGTCTCTCAGATCTCTGCAGGTTTAAAGTCTAGTAACTCCAAACAGACATAGAAAATTCTTATCTGTTTTCTAGCTCTGCCAGCTGGTGTCAAAACACCTGGCTCAGGTATATATTGCGAGGGGAGATGCCACCCAGGAAAAACAGCGAGCAGTGGAAGGCAATTGAAACAAAGGACAAGAAAAAAGAAGAACATAAGGTTGAGGAAGTTGGGGGAAACAATAATTAAACCATATGGACTTGGACTGGGGATGCTGGTCAGTGGTCAGGGCCAGCACTTTGGTGATCTTTTTCCCCAGAAACCTGGAAAATTGCTAAGTGGACAATTATATAAAATCTTAAGCCATTTACCTAGACTTTGGTACCACCTTGCTATTGACTATTTAAGAACTACTGACTGGCTCCTTTTTCTTCTATATTTTTCTATATTTTTAATACATCTTAATACATTTTATTCTTAGCTATTTTTATATTTTTATATTTTTAGTTGTTTAATATTTAACTAATTAATTACTGGAAACTGCATTTTTTACATATTTATTAGCGTTTTTACTGTTTTAACTGTTATAAATTTAATCTATTTTTAGTATTGGGGGTTTAAAATTTAAATGGATGACTGGGACAGAATTACTTGTGTGCATGGGCTGAATGGCCGGTATGATTGGGATGACTGGGGTGGGTGGGGTTACGGTATGGATGAGATGAATGGTGGGAGTATGAATGGTAGATTTGGCCCACCTGACGCTCAAGAGGCGGGAGGGGATGGGGCATCGATCTCTGGGGTGGCAGAGGGTCGGAATATTCCTGTGTTGCTGGGGAGAGGCAGATATGGCGGGGGCCGCGGAGTTAGCCGTTCCAGGGGAACGAGGGACCGTTGCTTAATAACGATCCCTTGTTCTGGCTCCGTGAGCCCAATCTTGGGTACTGGTGATGAGTGTAACTCTGGCCCTGGACTCAGGTTGCTGCTGCTCAATGCCAGGTCGGTGGTAAACAAAGCTCTCCTCATCCGGGATCTGATCCTGGATGAGGAGGCCGACCTGGCATGTATTACTGAAACTTGGCTGGGCCCGGAGGGAGGTGTTCCTCTCTCTGAAATTTGCCCAGCTGGGTTTCAGATATGGCATCAACCTCGACCCCAGGGAAGGGGGGGAGGAGTGGCTATTATAGCCAGGGAGAGCCTTTGCCTACGTGGACTCATTGCTCCGGAAATTGCGGGTTGCGAGTCACTCTTGATGAAGTTGGACCTAGGGGTTCAGGTGGGCTTATTTCTCACGTACCTGCCTCCCAGCTGCGTGTCAAAAGCCCTGCCTGTGCTACTCGAGGAGGTAGCCGGGTTGGCGGTGGAGTTCCCCAGACTTATTGTCTTGGGGGACTTCAACCTGCCGTCACTCGGCGAAACCTCTGGGTTGGCACAGGAGTTCATGGCCACCATGACAGCCATGGACCTGACTCAAGTAGTACGGGGTCCGACTCATGAGGGGGGGCACGCACCCGACATGGTATTCCTTTCCGAGCAACTGAGTAATGGTCTGAGACTAAGGGGCTTAGAAGCAGTGCCTTTGTCATGGTCAGACCATTTTCTACTACGGCTTGACTTCCTGGCTCCAATCCTTCCCCGCAGGGAGGCGGAACCAATTAAGATGTTCCGCCCCAGACGCCTGATGGACCCAGAGGGCTTTCAGACGGCGCTTGGGGTTATACCAGAGGCACTTGTCCACAGTTCGGCAGAGTCTCTTGCGAAAGCCTGGAACGAGGCTGCAGCAGAGGCCCTTGACCGGATTGCGCCTTTGCGACCTCTCCGTGGCGCTAGACCCCGTAGAGCTCCATGGTTCAACGAGGAGCTCCGGGAGTTGAAACGCCAGAAGAGACGTCTAGAGAAGCGATGGAGGAAGAGTAGGTCTGAATCTGATCGAACACTTGTAAGAGCTTTTATTAAGACTTACAAAGTGGCGCTCAAGGCGGCAAGATGCGCGTACCATGCCGCCTTGATTGCATCAGCGGAATCCCGCCCGGCCGCTCTGTTTAGGGTGACCCGCTCCCTTCTTAATCAGGGGGGAGTTGGGGAACCCTTGCAGAGTAGTGCCGAGGACTTTAACTCGTTTTTCGCTGATAAAGTCGCTCGGATTCGGGCCGACCTCGACTCCAATTGTATAGCAGAGTCGACTGACAACGAGTCAGTCGAGGTGACTGGGGCACGTACTTGTCCACCTGTCTGGGAAGAGTTTGATCTGGTGACACCTGATGAAGTGGACAAGGCCATTGGAGCTGTGAGTTCCGCCACCTGTTTACTGGATCCGTGTCCCTCCTGGTTGGTCTCGGCCAGCAGGGAGGTGACACGGAGCTGGGCCCAGGAGATTACCAACGCTTCCTTGGGGAGGGGAGTTTTTCCATCACTCTATAAAGAAGCGCTTGTGCGCCCCCTCCTCAAGAAGCCCTCCCTGGACCCAGCTGTGCTTAATAACTACCGTCCAGTCTCCAACCTTCCCTTTATGGGGAAGGTTGTTGAGAAGGTGGTGGCACTCCAGCTCCAGCGGTCCTTGGAAGAAGCCGATTATCTAGGTCCCCAGCAGTCGGGTTTCAGGCCCGGTTACAGCACGGAAACCGCTTTGGTCGCGTTGATGGATGATCTCTGGCGGGCCCGGGACAGGGGTTTATCCTCTGTCCTGGTGCTCCTTGACCTCTCAGCGGCTTTCGATACCATCGACCATGGTATCCTTCTGCGCCGGCTGGAGGGGTTGGGAGTGGGAGGCACTGTTCTTCAGTGGTTCTCCTCCTACCTCTCTGGCCGGTTGCAGTCGGTGTTAGTGGGGGGACAGAGGTCGACTCCTAGGTCTCTCCCTTGTGGGGTGCCTCAGGGGTCGGTCCTCTCCCCCCTGCTATTTAACATCTACATGAAACCGCTGGGTGAGATCATCCAAGGACATGGGGTGAGGTATCATCAATATGCTGATGATACCCAGCTTTACATCTCCACCCCATGCCCAGTCAACGAAGCGGTGGAAGTGATGTGCCGGTGCCTGGAGGCTGTTGGGGCCTGGATGGGTGTCAACAGACTCAAACTCAACCCGGATAAGACGGAGTGGCTGTGGGTTTTGCCTCCCAAGGACAACTCCATCTGTCCGTCCATTACCCTGGGGGGGGAATTATTGACCCCCTCAGAGAGGGTCCGCAACTTGGGCGTCCTCCTCGATCCACAGCTCACATTAGAACAACATCTTGCAGCTGTGGCGAGGGGGGCGTTTGCCCAGGTTCGCCTGGTGCACCAGTTGCGGCCCTATCTGGACCGGGACTCACTGCTCACAGTCACTCATGCCCTCATCACCTCGAGGTTCGACTACTGTAATGCTCTCTACATGGGGCTACCTTTGAAAAGTGTTCGGAAACTCCAGATCGTGCAGAATGCAGCTGCGAGAGCAGTCATGGGCTTACCCAGGTATGCCCATGTTTCACCATCACTCCGCAGTCTGCACTGGCTGCCGATCAGTTTCCGGTCACAATTCAAAGTGTTGGTTATGACCTTTAAAGCCCTTCATGGCACTGGACCAGAATATCTCCGAGACCGCCTCCTGCCGCACGAATCCCAGCGACCAATTAGGTCCCACAGAGTGGGCCTTCTCCGGGTCCCGTCAACTAAGCAATGTCGGTTGGCGGGCCCCAGGGGAAGAGCCTTCTCTGTGGCGGCACCGGCCCTCTGGAACCAACTCCCCCCGGAGATTAGAACTGCCCCTACTCTTCCTGCCTTCCGCAAACTTCTTAAAACCCACCTTTGCCGTCAGGCATGGGGGAATTGAAACATCCCCCCCCCCTGGGCACGTTGAATTTATATATGGTATGCTTGTGTGTGAGTCTGTTAGTTTGTGGGGTTTTTTTAAATCTTTAAAATTTTAAATTGTTGATTACTTATGATTTGTCTTTTACATGTTGTGAGCCGCCCCGAGTCTTCGGAGAGGGGCGGCATACAAATCCAAGTAATAAATAAATAAATAAAATAAATAGAGGCTTCTTGTGTTGCTAAGCTATGGCCTGTTCTCTTGTCTAATCGTCCTATCTTGTAATATTTATATCCAATCAGTTGCTACCCAAGATTTATGTTTCCCCTCTCTAGAGCCCTCTCTCCAGAGCAGTTTACAAAATGCATAACAAAGAGAGGAAGAGGAGGAGAAGGGTGGGAGGAAGGAGGAAGAAGCAGCAGCTAAAGTATGTATGCATGTATGTATATTGTTTTGACTGGCAAAGAGATCAGTTTAGCACAGACCAGAGAATGGAAGTGCTGTAGAAAAGGCACAGGCCTGTGTTGGGATAGAAAGAGCTGTGACAATTTATTTGTTTACAATCTTACCAAAAATGGGTTTCTTACTGCAGAAGAGAAGGATTTAGGAGTAGTGATTTCTGACAGTCTCAAAATGGGTGAACAGCGCGGTCAGGCATTAAGCAAAGCAAGTAGAATACTTGGCTGCAGAGCTAGAGGTATAACGAGCAGGAAGAGGGAGATTGTGATCCCGCTATATAGAGCACTGGTGAGACCACATTTGCAATACTGTGTTCAGTTCTGGAGACCTCACCTACAAAAAGATATTGACAAAATTGAACGGGTCCAAAAACAGGCTACAAAAATGGTGGAAGGTCTTAAGTATAAAACGTATCAGGAAAGACTTAATGAACTCAATCTGTATAGTCTGGAGCACAGAAGGGAAAGTGGAGGACATGATCAAAACATTTAAATATGTTAAAGTGTTAAATAAGGTTCAGGAGAGAAGTGTTTTTAATAGGAAAGTGAACACAAGAACTAGGGGGCACAATCTGAGGTTAGTTGGGGGGGGGGGGAATCAGAAGCAACATGAGAAAATATTATTTTACTGAAAAAGTAGTAGGTGCTTAGAACAAACTTCCAGCAGACGTGGTTGGTAAATCTACAATAACTGAATTTAAACATGCCCGGGATAAACATGTATCCATCCTAAAATAAAATACAGGAAATAGTATAAGGGCAGACCAGATGGACCATAAGGTCTTTTTCTGCCATCAATCTTCTGTGTTTCTACTAAGCAATGTAGAAGCAGTGATCCATACGAAATTCAATCAAATCTTATAAAAAGCATCTACAAGTCTACGGAGAGCATACAAATCTAATAAATAAATAAATAAATAAATACACCAAAAAGGCAGCTTAGTTGG